>NW_021940671.1:2613259-2620146 GCF_001715985.3 Manacus vitellinus | reverse complement strand
CGCCGGCAGCGCGGGGTTCACCCCGCGTTCACCCCCTCCCTCCCTCTCTCTCTCTCTCTCTCTCATTAAGATAGGGCTTTATGCAGAACATCTGTAAGGGAAGGCAAAATAAATGACAACACTTTTACACCACTTCCTACTTAACTTCTCTTTTTATGTGGCTGCTCTGGATTTTCCGACGCTTTGTACTTCTCGAATCTTGTTTGGATGTTTGTACATGTAATACTCTGCCCACTCCAGCTCTTGGGACGGGCTTGTCTTGTATGTTCTTTCTCTTTTTCCCCCACTCTCCCACCCCCGTCCCGGCTTTCACAATCTGTTCTGCTCACTTCGCTGTCGGGGGACGAGCAGCAGGATTTGTGCTGCCTCTGCAGCGTCAGCCCGGGCAGGGGCAAACGGCTCCACAAGTGGCGGGCATTAATCACACCTTGTCTTTGCAGAAGGTGAGCTCCAGGCACTATGCACCCACTTACTCGCTCTTAAAATCCCCCCTTCTCCTTCCAGCCCGTCGCCTTCCTGTCTCCACTGAACAGCATTTTTCCTTGACCCGGGATCTGGACAATTGTCCTAATGGTATTTAAAGAAAACAGGGATTAAACATTCATTAATGCTTTTCTCTCTTATTTAGACTGTAACATCAGAAAGTTGAGTGCCCCGTGAACGGAGTGTGTGTCAAGCCTCACTCTGAGGGGGAAAAAGCTGTTCGAGGGGGGTGGCTCCCGCGGACCCCGAGGTGATTTGGGCTCCTGAATGCCCTGAACTTGGCAACCAGGGAACCACTTTCCCGGGTGCATTTACGCTCCCAACCCCGTAAGAACCGGTACCAAAATGAGGAGGATGTAGCTGTGCTCTATGGGAGCGCATTTCCTTTCTCATCCCGAGCATCAGCAGTGATGCCCCGGCTCCCCGTCTATTTTGTCCTACCCCATCTCCCGTGTAACCGGAATTATTTTCTCCCGCCGCCGCTTCTCCGAGATCGCTTGTGAGCGATTTAGCTTTCCCTTAAAGCCCATGCCATTAAAGAAGCGGCTGCAGCAACAGGTGAGCAGCGATTTTTCAGGGGTAGGAGGTGGCGGCCGGTGGCCCCGCGGGGGCTGCAGGCACCGAGCCGCCGAGGCGCGCATCGACCGCGGGGAAGGATGCTCCGCGCCGCGGAGCCCGGCGCCGGGGCGAGCCCGATGGCTCCCCAGCAAAATCTCCTGCGGGAAAAAAAAACACCAAACAACCCAAACCTTTCCTCTCTAACCCCAGTTCCAGCAAGGGGAAGGATCCGCTCCGGGAAGCGGAGCGAGAGCTGCACGAATACTGTTTACACCTGCGACGCGGAGCTGGCTGTATTCTGCTCCGCTCGGCTTTAATTGGAAATCTTTTCCGTCTGCCCCGACTCCCGGATCATCTGGGTTTAATAAATTTTCACAACACTCCTGCTGCTCCAGAGAAACGCTGTGGCAGAAGTCGGCTCTGCCCGTGTTTCCGAATCCCAGCAGAACAGTAATTACCGTAGGAGCAAGCGTGGCCTGGGACTTGGTTTTGGTCCAGGGGAAAGGGTGGAGAGACGAAACGTGGCCACGGAGTGGGGGCTGTAAGGCTTAGAGATGTATGTACGCACACATACACATGTACAGAAAAGCAAGGAGCAAGTGCAATATCGAAAGCAGATCCCGTCTTTGCTGCAGCCACGTGTGCCATTAAAAGCAAATAATTCAAAGTACTTTTAAACTATAAAAACATGGGATCTTTCCCCTTCTGTAACTTTTTTTTTGGGGGGTGTGGGGAGGATACAGATCCCGTCTCCCCTTCTCAGATGACCTCGAAGGACCGGTTTTTTCACTTTCCCATGTGTGCGCGTTTGCGCTTTCCGGAAATCAATCTAAAAGTTTGTTCAAAATACTAAACTAAAATAAAACAGCGCTGCAAAACCTCCCACGCCCTAGAGACAGAGAGGAGCCCCTGATTTATTTTTCTGCCCTTTTTTTTTTTAATTATTGTTATTTATTTCCATCTCGTCGTGCTCCCCACGGAAATGATCTCCAGAGGGTTTTCGCTGGATCGTGTGTGGATGTGTGAGCGTGTAGAAGGAGCTTTTTTTGGCGAAGCGCAGCGGGCAGTGCCCTCACAGGGCAGGGGGTGGAGAGGGTGGGCTGCCTGGAGACCCCAGGGCAGGGGTGAGGGGCTGGGCTACCGGTCCCCGGCCGGCTGAGCCCCCGCGGGATGGTGTCACCTGGCAGTAGGGAGAGTTGGGAAGCGGTGGGGAAGGAAGAGAGGACTTTCTCCCTCCGCTCCCACTGTCTGGGCTGCCGCTCAGAGGGAGCCCCTTGCCATGCGATGTCGGGTGGTAGTTTTAGGCTGACCGGAGCGGTCAAGCCCTTTAGTGAAACTTTGCCGCTACCCAAAAGTTTCCCAAAGCTGAGCTGGCACATTTCGGCTGCCTTTTGCAGCCTCCGTTTGAAGGCAGGGAGGGTGAAACCCTTCCCTCGCCCTTCGCAGGCAGATGCCAAGGGTCAAACATACAGAGAAGCTGCAAGAGACGGGGGAGGAAAAAGGTTCCCAGCTCCTTTCCCCTCATGAACCTCCTAACTGGGACACTGAAAAAAATTAAAACTCTTCCCTTTTTCCCCCCAAAATCGGTGAGGTTTGTTAAATTTCTTTCTTTGCACCGGGGATAATTTAGGATCTGTTTCCCGCGAGGAGGAAGGAGTGAAATGAAGGTATCGGGGACACGGTCATGCTGTGGGTGCCCCACCGCTGTGCCCCGAGCATCTCTGCTGACCAGATGCCTCGAGAACATCCACCTTTAGCAGTTTTTTAAGCCCTGCAGGCCATGGAGAGAGGGAGGGAGCGGTGCCGGGCGCGGGGTCCCGCCGCCCGCAGGGACGTGGCTCTGCCCCGGCCCGGGCGCTCGGGGCTGGGGGGATTCGCTTGGGCACGTCAGGGACTCGGGGCTGGCAGGAGTTTGTCCGCTGCCTCCTCTTCTCTTTCATGTATCCCCTGCCTTGGGGTGTGCGTGTGGGGGTTATAGCTCTTTAATTGAAACCTAGTAAGGAAAATAGTAATGGATACCAGGCTGCGATGGAGAATACGTGTCCGCGGCTGCATGATGAGTGTTAGTTCAGCAGACTTTAAGAAGCCGATTCTTCTTCCCTGTCATTTCTCTATTGACAGCAGCCCCTATTAGATTTACCATGTCCTTTTGCAACAGCTGTTCCTCCCCCCGCCCTCGCCCGGGCCGAGGTATCAATCGATGACCGGGTGACTTGGTGGCATCTTGAAGAAAACGGGAGTAAAGTGTGTGCGAGTGGCGGTGCCGGAGGCTCTCGGATCTCCTCTTTGCTGTGCTTCAACCCCGGCGTCTGCCGTGTGCCCGGTGGGGCTCAGCACCCCTCGGGATCCGGCCCTGCTCCGAGCCCCGGGGATGCTGCGCCCGCCCCTCGGGGCCGGGGGTGCAGAGCAGACGCCCGGGGGGCGTGTGGAGATGGGAAAGGCTCCGGTTCTGGGTTGTTAAAGAACACGGCTGATGGTCAAAGAAGATAAAATCGGTTTCTTTGCCGGGTGCTCTCGAGTGCCTTGTTCTACTGGGTGTGCGGGGAGGCGGGGGTGGGGGGGCAATGCTGCATCTGGAGAGCTGGAGGGCTGCTGCGGGAGGAACCGGCCCTTCTCGGCCCTCTTGTTGTGTTGTGTGTGTGTTTAAATAATTGAATAAACGTATCCACTCCTTCCCTCTTTCTCCCTCGCACGCAGACACACAAAGACAGCATTGAAAAGATAGATCTGTTTGACTATAGGAAACGACAATTAGTGCGACTTCCTGAGAGGCAAACTGTATGTATGCCCCGGGTACTTAAAAAAAAAAAAAAAACAACCCTTATCCAAATAGTGAACTCTATTTACAATTTCTGCTTGGCCAACGGTGGTGGAAGCAGGAGGATGGGTGCAGAGAGGGCGAGGGAGGGAGCAGGGCTTTCATTTCGCCTCTGCCAGCAACACACTGGTGAGAAGAACGAGCCCAGGGGGGTGGAAAGGGCTGTGGGGGCCGTGTGTGCAGTGGGTGTTGGTTTGTGGCGAGGGGAAACTCAGTGTTGCAAAAATGGCTCTGAAAAGGTAAAAGGGATGTGAGCTGGGGAGAGAAGAGGTCCGGCCCCAAATCTTGCTGTGCCCTGACATGCCCTGGTCGGTGAGGCCGGGCCTGGCTGGTGGCAGAGGGGAGAGCTGCAGCAGGCAGCTCTGGGTGCTCCTTTATGTTCTTTTCTAGTCCATGGCAAAGTGGAGGCAACTGGAGAGTGTCAGAGCAGCTGGGGGGGACAGGGACAAGGTGAACACAGGTCTTTGTGGGGAGGGGAGGAACCTGAGCGATCTGAGCACCATTGATGTTTGTCATCATAATCCCGGAGCCCTGATGGTTGGGCTCCCACCAGAGCCAACACCTGGCAGGATCTGGGACCAGGCCCTGGGGGCTCAGGAGGAGCCAGGAGTTGTGGGCTGTTCCCGGCAGAGGCAGGGAAGGGTCGCTCACTGTCGGCGTGGTGGTGACCCCATGCTGACTGCTGCCACAGTCAGTGCTGCACTGCTCCCACCAGGCTGGGCCACGAGCAGCCCTTCCCAGAGGATTGCATCCCAGGGAGCCGTGGAGGAGGAGAAGCCTCTCTAACTGCTGCTTTCCTCTTTCTTCCCCAGTGTTCCAAAAAGGCACATGTAACACTGTCTCTGGGCTGCCCCCAGCCCTGCAAAGCCCTGTTGGCTATGTTGGAAGGGGACCTGATCCCCCTGTCTCCCCCCTCTACTTCTGTTCAGAGAGATGGGAACAGCCCCTTCGATTGTGGTGGGACACGATGGGGTCAAGCCTGCCCGGAGGCAGACATGTTTTTTTCCTCTTATTGCTATTTATAATGCCTCACAACGCTTTTTTTGGACGCTGGCAGGTTATTTTTCAAAGTTTTCGGGCCAGACTTTCCATGAAATCCAACTGGCAGTTGGAGGAAGGGCTCTGCCAAAGGGAAAGGCAAAGAGGTGCTGTAACGATTCCCCTCCCTCCCCCTAGCAGTTTATATAATACGAGTACATAGACTCGCTCCCTAAGGGACCTGCTTCGTTCCACTTGTGGCCTGCAGTGCCACTCTGGGCTGGAGCTGTGTCAACATGGCCCCCGTTTGCTGACACCTTCCGTGGGGCTGGGGAAGGGCCTGCACAGGGCTGGGAAGAGTTTCCCTGGGAAGAAGCGTGTCATTGCCGCTCACCAGACACCCCCCGCGCCCCAGCCGGTATTTACTGCAAACCTGCCAAAGTAAACCAGCCCCGCTGCCTTTTATTTCGGATAAACACAGCGCGGCCACGGTGGGGTGTTGCCTTCCGAAGGGCTGGAGACAGGAGTGGAGGCTCCGTCGCCGGGGGAAAAGGAGGGAGGAGGGCGATGAATCGTGCAGGGTGCGGAGCTGCCGGCACGCAGGATGGGTCTGGGCCCCCTGGGGATGCTTGGAAGCGGCAGCGCGATAAGGAAACGCATAGATAGGATGCAAAACCCCGCTTAGGTTGTGCACGTTGTCGGCCCCCGCTCGCCGCGCACCACCAGGGCTTGTTCTTTCCTGCAGAGCACCCACGAGCACCCAGCACACGCAGGGGGTGTTGGGGACACCTCGGGTTTTGCTGTCGGAGCGAGGATTTGCCGTGTGCCCCGGGGCACGGCTCCCTCCCGGTGGCACACACCCACACAGCATCTCCACGTAGGCGCGCCGAGGCCGTGCCGCTCACACACGAGCCCTCCACGCACGCACACACGCCTCGGAGCCGCTCCCGCAGGCCTGGGAGAAGACGTGTGGGCCCGAAAGCTGGGCTGCCTTTATGTTCCTCTTGCCTCCTTCCTCCAGCTGGCTCTTCAGGCCACCGGGAGAGAGCCAGAGCCTCTCTCCTCCCACACCTCCGACACATACGCACGGGGCAGGCTCGCTGCAGCCCCGAGCTCTCGTGCGAACGCTAAAAGTTGCTTAGGAGGGTGAAATCCGAGGAAGCAGGGCTCTCCCAGCCGCTCAGCCACCAAAGGGTCTGGACTGAACCAGGGAAAACCCAGTGAGGTGCTGGCGATGGTGGAGCGGGGAAGACTTGGGGAAGGTGGGAGCCGCTCCCCCCCGCCCTGGCCTTTAGCTCTTGTGCTCCGAGATTAGAGAGCCCCGGCCTGGCCGCTCTCCGGGGAGACAGCGGAGACCTTTCATGCCTCTTTGAAGAGCCCAGATAGTGTCGGCCTTGGTGCAAGCCCAGGCTGCAGACGGGCCGGGAGGCGCGGGGGCAGCCGGCTATCTCAGCGTGCTATCACCCTGCCTCCCCCCGCCACCAGCCCCATTCCCACCTCCACCCCGCTCCCGGCACTTCGCCATCGGCCACCCTTATCTCTTTTTCTTATATTTTTTTTATTTTTTTTTTTTACTTTTTATTTTTTTCCTTTACCCCACTTCCACCCCTTCGCTTTGCCATTCATTTCTGCGGGCTTCCTCATTTATTTATTTATTTCTCCGCCTCGCTTATTTATTTATTTCTGGCAAAGAGGCGGCTAACAAGTAGCTGGAAGCACTGGCCAATATTTAACTAAGATGGCTGGCCATCAGGTCCCTTTTGTTTGCTTGCAAATTAATCATCCAGCGCGCAGTCGGCGCCAGGGTAGATTTATCACACACAGAAGGGGGAATGAGGCGGCCGAAGGGAGACAAAGACTGTTCGCACCTTCCCGCTTTTGATCTTAGATTAGTGCAGCCTCCCTTCATAATACGAGTCTCCGGGGGGCTTCGTCGGGGAGGTCACTCGGAACTGGCGGAAGTTTGCACGCCATTAGGCAGACGCTGCGATTGGAAATCATAAGCGGCAGAACGTTTTATTTCGCTCCGCGGGTGGGTGCGGAGCGCGGT
>NW_021940671.1:2604625-2610413 GCF_001715985.3 Manacus vitellinus | reverse complement strand
CACCCAAAAAGAAAACCCAGCTTCGAGCCGTCACCCTCCGCCACGGAAGGAGAGAAAGGGGATTGGGACTAAAGAGAAAAAAAGAAGAAGGAAAAAAAGGATCTCGGCTTGTCCAGCCCTTCTGCGGCAACAGGAGCAGACAGCGAACCCGGTGGATTTTTTTTTTTTCCTCCCTTCTTCGGCGTTCCTTTTCCAGCGCAAGGACTTCCACTCAGGAAAAAAACCCGATCAACTAAAAAGCGAAACAAAACCTCAGAGACCGAACACGAAAAAAAGCAAGACTAATAATGAACAATCCTGTTAATCCGCTGTCTCGAGGGCTGGGGATGTGCCCCGGCTCGGAAAGTTGTAGGCTGTAGAAGTTCTGCCTGTCCCCCATGTACTGTGCTGTCTAGAGCTTCTTTACCCCACCCTATTTTTATTTTTTTATTATTATTATTTTTGGTGCTTTATTGCTGTTGTTGTTATTATCTTAATTTTTCTTCTTCGTGATGTGCTGTTAGAAACCACTCCGGGACTACTCCAGCAGTAGGAAGACCGAGGAGTGGAGTGGATGAATTTACCGATGAGAGATCCAGTAATCCCTGGGACAAGCATGGCTTATCATCCTTTTTTACCGCACCGGGCACCGGACTTTGCCATGAGCGCTGTGCTGGGACATCAGCCTCCCTTCTTCCCGGCTCTGGCTTTGCCTCCCAATGGGGCAGCCGCCCTTTCCCTTCCCGGGGCTCTGGCTAAACCCATCATGGATCAGTTAGTGGGGGCTGCAGAGACTGGTATCCCCTTTTCTTCCCTGGGTCACCAGGCAGCAGCCCATCTGAGGCCTTTAAAAACTCTGGAGCCAGAAGAAGAGGTGGAAGACGATCCGAAAGTGCATCTGGAAGCTAAAGAGCTTTGGGAGCAGTTCCATAAAAGAGGCACGGAGATGGTGATTACCAAATCGGGAAGGTAGGTCTGGGTCGGGGGGTTCGTGCCTTTCTTTCCTCCCCCTCTCCCCCCACCCCTCAGCCTCTGCACCCCACCAGGCTGCTCCAGAGCAAGGCTTTCTCTCCGGCGCCTTTCTCCGTAAATCTCCTTTCACCTGGAATTATGGAAAGTGTTAGGCAGCTGAAGATCCGAGCCCATGTGGGGCACCAGGCTGCAGGGAAAAGCCTAGCCACGAACCGGCCCTGCTCAGCGTGTGCAGGGGGCGAGAGGGGGTCCCTTCATGGTTCAGTAGCTTAATACTTTCTGGAGAAGACTGGGAGCAGGAAGAAAATAATTTGGGGTTGGAAAAGGGGCTGGCCTGGTTTCAGCCTCGCTGCACGCAGTTTTTCTTCCGTAAGAAGGAGAAAGGGGAATAAAGGAAAAATCCTTTGGAGCGGCGTGTTGCTGCTGGTGGGGCGGGAGCTGCAGGAGGGCAGACAGGCTCGATATATCAGCTTGTGCCTCTCTCAATGCACGGATTTAGGCGGCGTTTGTGGTGACTGATTATATCTAGAAATGCACAAAAAGCTGACAGAACTCCCCAGCGGTCCTGCAGCCGCTGCTGGAGTGGCAGGGAAGGGTTTGCAGCTCCGCGCTGCCTGTCCCTGTATTTATATAACCTTCACGTGGGAATGAATGAATACACACGGCGCGTCCACGCTCGGCATTTCTGCTTTTTATAGGTTTACCCGTCTGAAATCCCTCTCTATATTCGCTACTCATTGACATCTGGGCTCTTTTACAACTCTGCCTATTGCTGTGATGACACATAGGGTGAAAACCCCCTTCGCGCCCGGGTGTTTTCCTAAGGGGCTCTCTGAGAAACCTCCCCAAGTCTCCGCGTGTGATTTGCCAGGAGAATTACTCGAGGAAGCCACTCCTGAAAAGTCTTCTTAGATGGCCTTCAGCTGCCTTAGCAGGAGCTTCACCTACTTGCAGAGCACCAGTTGCAGGCTGCAGGCTCGGGGAAAAAAAAATACAAGTCCTAAAAGCAGCAAGGAGGGGAAAAAAAATTCCCCTCGCCCATTTTACTGCTTTCCCGAAGTTTTCTCTGTTAATTGTGGTCAGAAGTTTTTGCGTGAAAGCCTCGGCCGGTATTAAGGGCTCTTACGTGTTGCAAAGTCATGTGTTTCCTTTTAAGTTGAGATTTGCTGAATGCCAACCGCTCGATATAATAAACAGCAAATTTGTGGTATCCTGTTGCAGTTTGGAGCCGGACTTGGGAGTGGAGGGGAGCGGGGTTTGCAGGGAGCCCTCGGCACACGGGGGGATCTCCGGGAGGCTGGAGCACGGGGAGAGAGCCCCGGCAGCCACCCTGCCCTCGCTGGGGCTCTTTTTCTCCTCTGCAAAGTGAAAAACTCCCCTCCCTGCTCTTCGTCGTGTGACTGGGTTATAATAATGCAGAATATTTATTTTACCGGGGTGCGATCTGTTCCCATTTCTTTGTTTAGCAGGCGAAAAGGAAACTAATGAGACATCAGAGAGCCCAAAATGGGCCTTTGCTGTTTAGGAATGGCAGAGGTAGGCGCCTGCTGATTTCTAGGGAACGAGTACCTCTCCCATCCAGGGACCATTTTCTCCTGAAAGTTTTAAGCGTTTGAGAAGCCTTTCGGCTGGGGATGGGGGGGGGAAGCCTTTTTGGTGGACACACGCTTACTTTTCTACTTTTGAGAGCTGAAGTGATTGTTCGGTAGACACACTACCGAAATTCAGAAGCTTATTTAAACGCTGTAATTAATTTTATTTTCATCGTTTCTTTTCTTTCTCCTCCCCCCCTTCCCCTCTCTCTGCCCATAGGAGAATGTTTCCTCCATTTAAAGTGAGATGCACTGGACTGGATAAAAAGGCCAAGTACATTTTATTGATGGATATTGTGGCGGCTGATGATTGTAGGTACAAATTCCATAATTCCCGGTGGATGGTAGCCGGCAAAGCTGACCCTGAAATGCCAAAGAGAATGTACATCCACCCGGACAGCCCGGCCACCGGCGAACAATGGATGTCCAAAGTCGTCACCTTTCACAAGCTGAAGCTCACTAACAACATCTCTGACAAGCACGGATTTGTGAGTGCCTTTTACACCTTCCTTTGCCACCCCCCTCCCCACATTCCCTCCCTCTCCAACCCGGCCGGAGCAGGGGGGTCCCAGCGCGGGGGGGTCCACCCGGAGCACGGCGACTGCTCGGCCGGGCTGTACCCGCAGCCCCGCTGGCAGCTCCCGCGGGCTCCCGAAATGCGGGGAAAACAGGGAATAAACACCCCTCCGCGCACACGGGGACGGGCATCTCTCCGGTTTAGGATAGCCCTTGATTTTTCCCCCTGCTGAGGTCAGGATTAAACGCTGGAGTTTACTCTGTAACCTCTCCGTGCCACTCAGCGTTAACTTTAGAGGTATATTTCCAGCGTAGAGCAACTCGATATTTCTCGGGGCTGCGGTGATTTTATATATCTCTATATATTTTTAATAAAGTCGATCACACTTTTTAAGCGTAGGAAAACGATATGCATATGTGTATAAAGGGCTTAAAGGCCTAAGTACGCAAACCTTTAAATCTGTATTAATCTGGATAATGTAAAGCAAGCAGGAGTGAAAATAAACAGGGACCAAAAGCAGAGGTCAAGTTGCCCATTCATGTCTATCCACTCCTTTACATTTACCGGGTGTGCAGAGATAAAAACTTACCCTAAGAGTGAAATCAAACAAACCTGCTGATAAGTGCTCTGAACGATCCTTGCCATTTCTTTCTGTTCCTGGGAAAGCCTCCGCCTCGGAGCCGGGGCTTGCTGGTGGTGGCCGCGGCCGGGGGATTTCTAATGTGCCGAAGATTGCATTTGCTGCCTGTGATTTGATTAGACGATACATTTTTGCCTTTCGCAGAAGGCCTTAAGTGAATTGGGGCACGCAATTAGACCGAGCCGAGGCTCTCGTGGTTGGTGTTGCTATTGTAGCTGCCGCTGCTTCTTTAGTTGATTTTATTTTTATTATTCTTTTTTTTTTTTACACTTTGAAATCAAAAGACATTGCGGCCGGAGCCCAACAGCTTCTCTCCAACAGCTCCGATGGGATTTTCCCCCTTCCCTCCGAAAAGGTCCAGCGAGAGCCTAACTCCGGCGAGCTGGAGCTGTCAGTACTTTTAGTTGGATGCTGCAAGGCGTGTGCGTGTGTTTGGAGTGTGCTCGGCGGGGAGGAGGAGTGAGGGGAGGAAGGAGAGGGAAGGCAAATTAGGAGGAGAAAGTGCCGATGGCTGGGGGAAGTGCGAGGCGGGGGTGCTGCTCCTGCTGACCGTTTTCTTTCCCCCCCTCCTGCCCTCTCTGCTGCGGCCGCTGCCCCCCCATAGACCATTTTAAACTCCATGCACAAGTACCAGCCCCGGTTCCACATCGTCCGAGCCAACGATATCCTCAAGCTTCCCTACAGCACGTTCAGGACCTACGTTTTCCCGGAGACTGAATTCATCGCAGTGACCGCATACCAGAATGATAAGGTAAGGAGATTAAGAGAGGATTTGTTTTACGTGTTTTGGCTTTTAAGAGAACTTTTGCTCCGCGCTGTTCCCTTGAAAATCACGAAGCCCATCCCGTTCTTCTCTCTCTCCCCCCAAAACCTCCTAGATCCAACTTCGGGAAGGCGCCGGGGGAGGGGGTCGGGCACTCTCCTAATACCGACCTCGGGGAAGGCAATTAAAAGCGAGGACTGGGGGTGGGATGGGGGGAAGAATGCTTAGGGGGGGTTTTACCATTTTCTTTTCCCGGTATCGCTCCCCACTATGGGGAAAGGGACGGGGTGGGGATCGCTGCTCTCAGTGTGGATTTAATCTAAGACGCATCAGGAAAAAAAAAATAAGAAAGACTCGGCTCCGTGTGTCGAAAGACAGAGGGGGGAGAGCAGCGGGGCTGAGATTTTGTAATTCTTCCTGGCCTTTGTGCTGTTTTAGCTCCTTTAACAGCAATTGGCAATAAGGCTGGAGCACACGTCTGGTTCCTATTATTACTATGATATTTTTTTTTTTGCATCCTGCAGTGTTTTATTATTTTTTGTGGTGCAGAAATATGCTCTGATCAGAGAGGGGTATCTCGCTTGAATTTAGCTGGAAGGTCTGAAAGAGCCCGGGCGAGAAAGTTTTGCAGCGCTGCAGACGCTGCCTTTCCATTTCTTCTGGTTTATTGTCGCTTGCGACCAAGGTGGTATATTCGGGAGAGTGGCAAATGGCGAATTTACGATAATTAAGTCAAGTGGAAGGAAGCGAAGGAGCCAGAAAAGAGGCTTTGATTTTTGTTTTTTTTTGGTTGGTGGGGGGTTTTTTTGTCTATAAATTATAAGTTGGAGTTCGCGTGCGATAAGTGTGGAAGGTCTGGATGCGCAGCGCCCGCTCGCTGCAGCCTCCTCGTGTCTCTCTTTCTGCCCCTCGCATCCTTCACCACTAAAAATTAAGGGCTGAAGAGGGGGGGATCTGCACCCTTCTGCCCTCGGTTTCCAAAAAAGCCACTTCCCCCTCGGAGCTCGGGCTGTTTCCCTCTCTTTCTGCGGCCCGGCGCTTGCAAGGAAGCTGAAAGAAAATGAGTGTACAGAGAGTAGACTTTGCTTTGGGACTTATCAGCGGGGCTGCTCGCCCCGGTCTATCAGCTGGGGCCGGCTTGGTTGAAGGACAGAAAGGAGCATATTTGTCTGATTGCCATGAAATCGGCTGGCA
The DNA here is from genome assembly GCF_001715985.3 of Manacus vitellinus. NCBI lineage: Eukaryota > Metazoa > Chordata > Aves > Passeriformes > Pipridae > Manacus > Manacus vitellinus. Next base: position 2,604,756 of record NW_021940671.1, on the reverse strand, counting down.
AGCGGCGTGCGGGAGCGGCGGGGAGCCCTGGGCTCGGCGCGGGGGGGAGCAGAAGGCACGGCCGGGAGCACCTGGATTAAAAGTCCCGCTGGTTTTTAGCAGTGGGTTTTCCTGCAGTGGGTTTTCCTGCT
>NW_021940671.1:2601193-2604175 GCF_001715985.3 Manacus vitellinus | reverse complement strand
AACACACACACACACACACACACACACAGAGCATAATGCGATTATATAAAGTATTTTATTATAGCGAGGGGGTGGGTATGATTCCTTTGCGGTTTAATTATGGCATTTAAAGAGTTTTAAGCACAGGCATAACTTGCATGGATCGCATTGCACGGCTCAATTAATTCCGACGTGGTGGCAGCAACACGGGGCTCTTTCATTGCCACCACGGCCCGGGTCAGTGGCCAGCCCGGCGGGGGATTGGGGGTGAGCTGCCTCCAAACGACCCGGGAAAACACAGAGATTCCCCTCAAAAACGGGGACCTTTGCCCCCTGCCCCTGTCCTGCTCCTGACAGGATCCTACCAGCGCTGGGGGAACTGGGAAGAGGGGGGTTTTGCTGTTGGTTTTTAATGCGAAAATCCCCTTTTTCTGCCCCCCCCCCGCCTATTTTTTTTCTCTCCGCGCTCTAGATCACCCAATTAAAAATTGACAACAACCCCTTTGCCAAAGGTTTTCGGGACACCGGGAATGGAAGGAGGGAAAAAAGGTAAGTCTGGCTCGATTACATACAGGCACCTCGTTTGGTTTTCATGTGTAAAGCTCAGAACACGAGCAGAGGTCAAAATCACCTCGACTTGCCTCCAAACCACACTTCCCCCCGCCAAAATCCATAAGGATCTTGGCATTAATAACCCCGAACGGATTGCATGGGAATTCTTTCCTGCTTTCCACAGTTATTTTTCACGTTGCAGGGGATGACTGGCCAAAGGGAATGCAGCACATTAAGCAAATATCACAGGAGAAGGAAGTTTCCCTTAAAAATCTGAGAGGGAACGTTCCAGTATAGTTTGTATCTGGGATTGGAGAAGAGGGAGAAGTGAGGGCTGAGCGCTGGTTGAATCTCCCCTGGCATTTTTCTGGGGGTTGTATCGAAAAGACTAAAATGTGGAGGGGAAACATATAAATAAACTGCTTTGACAGAGATATCTCGTGAATATGGAAGTAATAATGATAGAAGAGTCTTTTTTTTTTCCCAAAGCAGGAGGACACAGTTTGTGTCCCAGGCAGATGGACAGAACTCGTTATAATGGCAGTGAAGATTTTTATTTTTAACATAAGAAGAAAATACAAGGAGAAAATAGAGAAAGGGACGATTTTTTTTCCCCTTTGATGAGGGATATGTCTGTTTTGTTTTGTTACAGCAGACAGGATATTTTAGCCATTTGCACTGGGGTTTAGATAATGAACAAATCTGTCTGTTCCTCTTTTTTTTTAAACAAAAAAAAAAGAAAAAAAAAAGAAAAAAAAGAAGGGGGGGATGTGATGTAAAACAAGGGGCCTTTCTCCCTGCCCAGCACACACACACAAACATGCACACGCCAGCTCCTCTTGTCCGTCAGTGTGAAAATAAAGCCAACGCTGGAGCCACAGGACGGAAATGATTTCTAATTTCTTTCTAAATATAAATAGGTTTTTACTCCGGGTTAATTGTTGGTGAAAAGATTACACAAAGTGCCTAACAAAATAACCACTTCCTAGCAATCTTAGCAACCATTAGGATGGCTCATATCTCTGGAACATCCTCGGTTATAAAAGCTAATCTCCAGGGAATGCTTCCCTCTCCCCTCCGCCCCTTGTCTTTAATATCTGCCCTCGGCCGAGGAGCCGCTCTCCGCTTCCAAGAAATCTCCTCTCGTTAGCAGCCAAGCCCTGCCTGCCAGAAACACGCTCTCCTCCTCGAGGGGACCGTGGCCCTTAATTCCCCTGTCCCACTCATCCCAAAATTGGAGCTCAGGAGGGGGCTGGGGAAGGAGGGGGTGCCGGGTGCGCTSTGCCAGCGGGTTGGTGTGCCCGCAGGAAGCAGCTGACCCTGCAGTCCATGCGGGTGTACGACGAGAGGCAGAAGAAGGAGAACCCCACCTCGGACGAGTCGTCCAACGAGCAGACGGCCTTCAAGTGCTTTGCCCAGTCCTCCTGTCCTGCCGTGCCTGCCGTTGGCACCTCCAGCCTCAAAGGTGAGAGCTGTGGCCCCTGGACCCCACCCAGGAGAGCCTGCTCTGTGGGGTGACACATCCCAGCTGCTACCACTGCCCTCTGGCACGGGCCTGTCTTCCTTCCTTCCCCCTTGCCTTCCTTCCTCTTCTTTTTTCATATTTTTTCTCTCCTTGCACTCTTTTCTCTCTTCCTTCTCTCTTCTCTCTTTAGTTTGTTACTTCTTCTCTTCTTTCTTTCCCTCACTCTCCTTCTTGCTTTCATTCTCTTTCTTTTTCCCCCTCCCTCCTCTTCTTCCCTTATTCCCTCTCTGTCTTCCTCACTCTTCTTCTCCTTCTCCCTCTCCCCCCAGCCTCCCTCTCCCCTTGCTGCACATTCATCCCTCCCCTCCTCGGTTCAGAAAGGAGCCGGCTCCGAGTCAAGGGAGCAAAGACAGACCACGGGGCAAAAGTTCAAAACTGGAGTCACTCCATTAATATTCCTCTCTGAATCTGTTATTAGAGGAAGGATCTTTCCCCTGGATACAGTCCCGAACTTTGTTATAGAAAAGTCACCCTGGGTTTCTCTCCGTGCAGGGTTGGGAGCTGTCTGCAGCTCTCTCACATGTATTAATCCATCCAGGGGCAGGGAGGAGGGTGCAGGGGGAGGAGGAAACAACCTCTTTTTTGTAGTTGCTCTACTCGTTTTTTTAAAGGGCTGCCGAGCTGAGGGGGGGGGGAGCTGGGAGGGGACCCAAAAAGCAAACCAGAGCTTCGAACCTGGGGCGCTGAAATTAGGAGATGAAGTGCAGAGGAATCCATTGGAGCCTTGCATGACTTTGGGGAGGAGGAGAAGGGGGGTCCGAGGGGTGATGAAGGCGAGTGGGAGGTCGGTCTCTCTCTGCGTTTCCAAAGTTTGCCCATTGAAAGGGATGAAGACTTTGTAAAACTTCGTAGGAGGCACATCCCCAAGGCCCTTCAGCCCAGCCGCCGCTGTCCCACCTCTTCGCTGCCTTTGCTGTGGCCGGTGG
>NW_021940671.1:2595739-2598451 GCF_001715985.3 Manacus vitellinus | reverse complement strand
AAAAAATATTAAAAAAAATCAAACAGACTTACGAATAAAAATTAAGTAAGAAAAGTGATTTTTTTTCTTTCCGAAAGAGAAGTGTGTAAGTAACTCGCATATTGGTTCTTCAACAGTTGTTTCTTGGGCGGGTTGTTAACGACAACCCCCTTAGTCGATATTAAGGGAAGCTGTGTGTTTTTAAAATATTATTGTGATGTCTGAGAGCCAGTCGGTGGCTTTTTATTTTTTTTTTTTGCATGTTCCATAGTAGTCTGCTTTTTTTTTTTTTTTTTGGGGGGGGGGGAGTATTTTTTTTATTCCGGTGGGGTTTTGTTGTTTATTTTCAATGCTCGTTTCAAATCCCAGGGAAAAAAATTATTAATAATAAAAAACAAAAATAAGACTTTCGTCCCTCTACCTTAAACATCCTCCCTGTAGCGACAAAAATAAGAAGTGTAGTTGGAAAGAAAAAAAAAAAGTGAATTTATTTTATCTAAAAACCCTCTGTAGCTTGACTGTAGGTTTATCACAGCTTTCCCTCTTTAATTGTATATGCAATAACAAGGTTTAAACATACTGAGAAGAAGAAAAGAGCGGACACTATTATTAAAACAAAGTATTTATGTAATTATTTGATAACTCCTGTAAATACGTGGAATATGAATACTCGAAATTAAACTTTAATTTATTGACATTGTACATATCTCTGTAAATATGACTGCAGCCGTCTTCTTTTTTTTTTTTTCCCTTCTGTTTTCATTTTTAGTCGTTTTCATTTCAAGTTTGTAATTCCTTTAAACATACACCCCCCGACCCAGAGGAGAAATTCCCCCATTTCTGAGGGCTCACTTTTTTAAAGCGGAGCTCAGCCCAGAAAAACCTGACCTCGTCCTTTTTGTAAAGGAGCCGAATGCAAAAAAAAAAAAAGCCAAGCGGAAAGAAACCAAATTAATCAAAGACCTTAAAAGAATTAAAAGAGAGAAAAAGAAAAAGCAACGTGCCATGGTAGCTTTTAATCCTCAGTTTCTTCGGTGTTCAAAGCACGACTTGCCGTATAAAATGTCAACAGCAAAATAATAATAAATATTAAAACACGACAACAGGCTTCTCCAGTGGCTTGAGAGAAAAAAAAAAAGGTGAAGATTCTAGGATTTTCTTTACTTTGTTATTATTTTTCCCTCTTTCCTCGGTATGTCAAAACAACCCCGCGATGGAGTTTTACTACTGTGCTTATTGTTGTCTTTGTTTGAGTGAGTGCATATTTTCTTGGGTTGAAAGTCAGGTGCTCGGAGCTGGTTCAAAGGAAAAAAAAAAAATGAAGGTATATTTTGTGTTATATAAATGTTGAGAAGTTTCTTGCTATTTTTTTTTCTGTAATTTTTTTTTTCCTCCCCCTTTTAAAAGTCACTGAAGTTTCAATAAATTTTTATTGAAATGTCTTGGGCGTACTCTGTGAAATGCCTTCACCCCAAACCCTCCCCGAAGTGCCTGGGAGGACGGAGGGGTTGAAAGATATATATCCCTCTTCTGCCGTTCTCCTCCACCCCCCCTTTCCCCTTCCCAATATTAAGATATTTCTCCTGGAAGGAGCTAGTACGAACCAGTCGGGATGGTGTCGTTTGAATTGTTGGGGGGGGTGGGGGGGGAAGGAGGAGTTTTAAGCAAACTGTTTAATGTACCTTTTCCGTCTTTATCCCTCTCGCTTTTAAAGTCGATCCAGAGGCTACTTAAAGTCACCTCTTTTAATGGAACAATATTAAGTGGCGTTTGAAAAGTTAATGAGAAAGGCTCAGCTATGCTTTTATCTGTCATAAATTAATAACGCAAAAGTGAAGAATTAGAGAATAGATCAGTTAAATTTTAATGCAGAGCCCTCCTTCAGAGTTTCCAGGTAGAGTGCTCAGGAGTTGATGGTGTTGCTGGGCTCTTTTCTCTCCTGTCCGAGCAGAGGATTTCGCTTTTCCATTAGTTATCACTTGAAAATACATTATTTTTTTTTAATTTATTCCCTCCCCCCCTCTGTTGGAATCGCCTCTTCTCGCCCTTGGGCTCCTGATATATTGAGATTAAGCTAGAAAATGGCTGAAACAGGGACAGACATCCAGGCTTCGGGCTGGACCAGTGGCCTGGGAGGTCACTGAGAGGAGAACTAAGGAGAACTGGCAGCCCCTGCCTGTACCTTTGCCAGTCCATGAGCACATCATTTAGCAGAACATATATATTTCTTGTTAATGAGATTTTTTTTCCCCCATCCCTTCAACAGTTAGTGGCCCGTATATTGGAAAGTGATTCATCCTCCGCCAGTAATAAATATTATAAGGATGTACTTCCAGCCCGTATCCTGTTTTATGCTCTGCCTGCCCCTCGGCCCGCGGCCCCGACTCCTGCGCCGGCGAGATAAAGGGAGGAGAAAGTGGCGATAAAGCTTTTTTTCCCCCCGATTTTTTAATTAAAAAAAATCCCCCCGCGACCATCACAGGTTCGGGTCCCCCTTGGTGGGGGAACGGGACCCTTCCCATTTCAACTTGGGGGTCGAGGTGTATTTTAAATCCGCGGTGCTTGCAGCGGGGGAAAGGTTTGGGCTGAGCAGGATTTTTTTCTCTCCCTCTTCCCCCACTCTGGGATGGCCCAAGGTGATGGCTGCGGGAAATGTCACTTGAGCTGATGCTCCCCTCAGCTGGCCCGGGCGAGGAGGGGGCTTTTAGGGATAGAGGTGGCATCAGGTCTGGC
>NW_021940671.1:2590585-2592396 GCF_001715985.3 Manacus vitellinus | reverse complement strand
AGAGTTCGACCTCTAGGGCAGGTAACCGCGGCCGTAATTCCTGCTGAATTTCACCTCGGTCTCGCTAAATTAAGACTTTCCTAGACATGGCATTGAAAAAAAAATCCCAAACCAACACCAAGCGGGCTGAGCTGTGCGAAGCCGACCCGACCCCACGGGCATCCCGACCCCCTCCCCTCCCGAGGCAGCCCCCCTCTGTCTCCGGCTTCTCTCCTTTCCGAAGTCCTTTCAAGCTTTATTTCATTTCAAGCCGCCAAAGCGGCACTGACAGAATAAAGTTATCAAGGAAATAAGCTCGACAGAAAAAGCCAGTGGTGCTTTTGCCCCCCGGACCTGCTCCTTGCAGCGAAGGTACGAGCGGAGCGGCTCCGGGGAAAGGGGGGAACCGGCCGAGGATGGGGAGGGGGGTCGGGCTTGGGGCATCCCATCGGCTGGACTGGCGGGTCAGGGAAACAAGGAGGTTTTCTTGGGGCAGGAGGAGGCGGCAGGAGGGAGCTGGAGGGATTTGATTCAAGCTTTTGTGCCAGACCTGGAGTCTTTTATCTGGTCCCTCTGAAGGAAAGGGGGTCCCCGCCACCGCGCTGCCGGATCACGCTCCTTCGGGAATGTGCCACCGCGATCTTCTGGCAGGATTATTTCCCTTCTGCCGTGAAACATTTCCTAGGTGCTCACGCATTTATTTTTCACAGGTTTCTTAAAAATATATTTTTTTTCCCAGCTTTCCCTTGATGTCCATCCATGGCCTTCCCCGTGGATTTTCGAGGGGCGCTTTTTAAATCCTCCCTTCTCCCGAGTCCTTTTTTCAGCCGGTTTTCATTTCTCCCGTCTCCGATCTAAAAAGCAAGCAGAAAAAAAAAAATGTCGAACCTTAAAATATAAATATAAACCAGGTCAGGAGGCTCCCCCGCTCCGCTTGCTGGAGCGGGTGGGGGTAGGGGCTACCCCTAGGAAAAGTGAAAAGCTTGTTTTAATGGGCGGTCATTGCTAAATCTCACCTTAGGGCCAAAACGACTCGCGACCCATTGCCCTCCTTACGATGTATTTATTTGTCTCAGTGGCACCAGCCGTCAGTCATTAGTGGGGGGGTTAACCCGAGAGCCGCCCCCGGTGGTGGTGGTGGTCTTGTGGCTTTTTTGGTTTGTTTTAAATATGATTTCTCAGCAGGAACCTCTCCAGAAGAGAGGGAATAACCTGTCCCGAGAGGGCTCCTCGGCGGACCACGGGGGGAACACGCGTGCAAGCGCAGCGAGCGACGACCCTTCCGAAAACGGTGTTGGTCTGAGCCAGAGGGATTCGCTTTGCACCCCGAAGGGTTCGCTCCCGGGAAAAGCGGCGCTTGGGCCAGCAGGGATGTTATTTAATGAATAACGACGCTTTCCAGTATTAACAATAACGGAAGGGGGAAACAAATGCAGGAGCCCGAGCGCAGGAGCAGCCACGGAGCCTGCGGGCAGCCGAGCGAGCCGTCGCCGTCCCCGGCACCCCGAGTGCAGCCGGGCAGCAGCTCCGGACCCCCGCACGCCCACGGCTGTGCTCGCATGCACGCAGGTCTGTGGTTGCAGTCACTCCACGAGCTCCAGAGCCGCTCCGTAGCTGTACGTCCCTTTATTTAGATACAGCTTTCTCTGCGCGTAATGCGTATAAAGCGCTAAGAAGCTTTATATAGGTTTCCGATATTTATATAATTCAGATACATATGTGTGCGTGTCTGTCGTTATATAAAGATGGTGGAGAGAGATGTGGCTGTGAGCGCGTTATTTCCCTCCGCACAAGGCGTGTGTGCTGTGGGACACCGGGCATGGGGCGTCCCC
>NW_021940671.1:2584180-2589543 GCF_001715985.3 Manacus vitellinus | reverse complement strand
CTGGGCACGAGGGATGCAGAGGATGCCGGTAGCAGCATCCAAAAGGAAAAGACCAAAATTTGAAAGTGTTACTTTTTCAGAGTCAGAAAAAGAAGAGTCTCCTGGAAACCCTGCGAGGCCCCCTCCTGCCGTTCGCCTGTAACGCTGAGAGCGTGTGCCAGGCTGCCCTCAGCGCCCCCAGGATGGCTCCTGGGGATCTCCACGTACTCCACAGGAGAACCCTAGTGCTGGGCATTCATAGGGAAGCAGCACTAGGCCTGGCATTTTTGTAGGAAACCTCCCAGAGTGTTACAGGTGTGTGTAGCTGCGTTCTGAGAGCAGACGGGCTCCTAAAATGAGCTGTCACCCTCCTGGCTGTGCCTGAGGGCTGGTTTGTGTGGCACAAGGTCTCCTGGCTCTGTCTCCTTAGGTTTTTGTTGCCTTCCCTCACATATTTACACACACAGCTATTTTGCTTCCATGGTTTTGTCCTTACTCATGTGTCAGGCTCACTGCTTGCTCACTCACAGACAGATCCAAATGCGGGCAAGCACCAGACTAATGTGTTTACATTTTGTTTCGGAATTTTATTCATATTCCTCCAACTCGTCTTGCACACTACACAACTATCCTTCATAAGCAGTTTATAGTTCTTCTCTCTGCCTCTTCCCTCATGACAAAACTATTCTGCACCAGAAACTGCCCTTTCACATGAAACACTTCTCTCCGGGCCAGAGATTGACTTGCTTTGGTGAAACCCGGGGGCACTCAAATGTGAGAACAAGGATGTAAAAGCAGGAAGACATGCATCAAACTTCAGGGGAAACAATGGGAATGATATTGATTGCTTTTTAATGTGCAGTGATCACACAATGGGGAAGAAAGCCTTCCCAGAAAAAAAAAAAAACAAACAAGACACTCACCCCACTTTAGAAGCTGGTAGCAGCTTCTGTATTTCAGTGTAACTTTGGGGCTAACTCAGAGGGGACCTCATCCCAAGGCTTCTGTAGGGAAGTGGCTTTCCAGGTCTAGCAGAGCTTCCAAATAAAGTGCTGTCCTACTTTCTGGCTGTCTCTGAAGGGTGATGAGAAATGCCCATTGTCTCTGGCTAGGCTGGTGCGTGCTCTCATTAGGGCCTTTGAATTGTGTGTGTGCATGTGGCGTCAGAGCTGTTTGGCAGGGAGGGACGGGCAGGGTTTCTGTGCAAGGTAATTCCCTGCTCCCAGTGGTCTCAAAGGTTTCTGAGCGATTTTTAAACCCTTGGAGCCTCAGTGCCTCCAGGAGTGGTGGGGAGGGAAGGTGGTGGCGGGTAGGGTGGTGGTCCTGTGGCTGCATCACAAAGGTTTAATGGAGCTGTGTGAACAGAGCTCTGGGGGAATTCACAACTGCAAGGGCAGAGCCTTCCCTGGGAGTAGCAGCATTAATCTGAGGTGTGTCAAAGTAACCCCACTTTGCTCCTTGGTGTTGGGTTCTGATCTGAATTGACAGGGGTTAGGCAATTCAGAAAACAGCCATCCCTGCTTTCCCTTAATGACTTATCTCAAGTCCAAATCACTACATTTTCAGGGAGGATGGTGTAACACACAAGAAAAAGTGTCAGGGAACATGAAGGCACAGCTGTTCTTTCCACTTGGGTAGCTGCAATCGGTTTGAATAATGGATATTCTGTTCAGCTCCTTTGAGGGGAACTTTGAGTCTCCAGCTCCTCACTAAGAGGAGACACGCTGATTTATCATTTATTTATTGGATTATAACCCTGTTTTACGGGTAATCAATTGTTGCTTTTTCGACTTCCTCTTAAATCACATCACCCTGGTGCAATCAGGGGGTGAGACCACTCCAAGTGCACAGAGGTTTCCCTTTGAAAAATATTTCCACCAGATTTTTAGGTGTTAATGTGGGCAACTGATAGAGGAAATAACAGGCAGGGTCTGATTGTCCCTGTGCTCTGGGGTTGGTGAGGACTCTTGAGGGGGAGAGGAGGATGTGTGATGGAGGGTGACATTTCCTAACCTGTTTTGTGGCTTGGGGACCTTGGTGCTTTCCCCAACTCTCCTTTTGAGCACTGTGCACGTTGGGCTCGCTCTGCTCTCTTGCACTGAAAGGGGCTGTGACAGAAATAACACCCATTTTGGGGGTCAAACCCTATTTCTCATGAAAAATAAAGGGGGATGCACACTCTGTAATGTCAGACAGCAGGAGCTATGAAGGCTGCCCTTTATTCCTGGCATATCACTTGAACACCCCCCCAGATGCCTCCCTGCCTTTGAGCAGGACCTGATGTGTCTCCAGTTGTGTGTACACACAAAATTTAGTCTCAGGGCCTTGCACAGCAGCATGGACACTCTGCAGGGCCACCAGGTGCCCGCCTGGCACAGTGCTACCCCTCCTGGTACATGCCTCAGGCTGTGCCCAGGTGCAAACCCTTACCCAGCAGGAGCAGCAGGGCCCAGCTGTGGTCAATAGAGAGAAAATTAAGGTTTGAACTCTCTGCAGGGATGAAGAAGGGCCTGAGTCTTTATAAGCTTGATCCAGGCCAGGTGAAGGGTTTTTTCCACAGTGCTGCAGTAGCTGTGGGAGGCTGGCTGGGAGAGGACCTGAGATGGGGAGCTTTGGATTCACTCTGGAGGTAGGAGCTGTGGGAGAAGCGATGGGGACGTGGGGTAGGGACAGGGATGGAAATGGTTGCTGTGTGGTTTCCTCTCTGCCTTTCAGAGCTGTGAGGTGGGTGTTTTGCTGTTTTAGATGTGCCTTCCTTGTGACTCGAAGGGCTCCAAGGACTTGGCAGTTCTGGTTTCTGCTTCTTTGGGGACTGGTGTGATGAGCAGACACAGAAGCAATGTGATTTACATGGAACTGAAGGGTGGGGGAGAAAGCTGCTTTGTGCAAATCTGAAATTTGTGTGTGTGAAAGCCTGGGAAGGGCTCATAGAGGTTCCCTGTGGTGCTGCTTCTCCTCCTCCCTGGTCCTTCAGCTGAAGCTGGGTCTGCTGCCCTCCACCCATGGCTACAAGTTCTGGTCTGGCAAAGTGTTAAGTCGAGGGGTCTGGGGTTTTCCATGGTGTCTGTGCAGATATCCAGCTGGTTTCATGCTTTGCTGAGGCTCTTCTAGGCTTTCCCTTGCTTGTCTGTGGGACTCAAGCTAGAGCTAAGCAAGCCCAACCTGGTTTTTGGTCCCCAGGTGCCAATGTGTCCCCAGAGAGAGTTTGTATCCAATCTGCACCTAAAAGGTGATGTGAAAGGGTTTGAGTTATGCATGGGGTCCTGTCTTATCAGTCTCTGTGCTCTTTGATTTTTGGAGCTCCCTGGCTAGAGAACAAAGGAGGCAGCCTGGGTTCGGGGAGGATGTTGAAACTCGGGGATGAGTGTGGCAAAGATTCTGCTCCAGAATCAGGAGTATAGCTGGAAGGGAAGGAACTTGATAAACAAGTGACATGCTGCCTCTGGCTGGCCTGGCAGCTTTTTATCATCCTGCATTCATCTGCCAGCCTGGCTGGTCCATTCAACACCTGCTTTCTCATGTGAGAAGTCCCCAAACTACCCGCGGTGTTTCTTATTTTTAAGGACCTCAGTCAGGTACAGCATCAATGTGTAATTTTCCATTCTTGGCAAGGCACACCCCAGGAAATCTGGGCCAGCCATCTGCTGGTAATGATTGTCACTTGGGGGCTGTGGGTGCTCTGGGGCAAGTACAGCCAGTAACCAGCACACAGGAATATGGCAGGAGTTGTGAGGGGAGCTTCTGGGTGTTACTCAACACTCTGGTCTTGTTCAGTCTGAAATGGAGTAGAAATAAATACTGCTTTTTGGAAGCTATCCCTGGGGAAATGTGACTTCCTGGCTTTTAAGCAACCTGTTACCCCCTCTCAAGGTTTAATGTAGGAAAAGAAAAAAGGTTGGAAGTGTGTGGTGGGCAAGAGTGGATGGAATACCTTATTTTCTGATGTCTGTTTCTGTCAATCCTACCTGCCCCATATTGTAACCTCCTGAATATTGTTGTTTGCCCCTCAGTGGGTGGGTTTTCCTGTGCCCAGCTTGGCCAGCCAGGTGCCTTTTCTATGATGGGAAGTTTAATTGCACAACAGATTGGGAGCTGAGTCCGTGACTTGTGCTGTGCCTGAGTGGAGGTTTGGACCAAGGCCTCCAAAGCTGGGGTGAAACCTGGGCTGCTCAGTTGTGGTTCTCACTACACTGGTTATTGGTGTGCTCCAAAGCCTCAGTTTCCACCATTTCATGTAAAACTGAGCAAAACGTGGGGAGATAACCCTGAGTCCTTCTCCTGGAGTTGCCAAATGAGGTTCTGTGTGAGTAACACCTGTTTGTGCTGGTGTTACTGCAAATAAGGTTTATTCCTGCAATATTTCTGAAATCCAGCTTATCCTAAAAAATACAAGGGCTTGGAGTTGGGTTTAGGTGTGTAATGGACATCCTCCTCACCATCTGGGACTGATAGGTCATCAATAAGTCAGCAGGAGGCCAGCATTTGTACAATGGATTGGCAACAGTTGTGCATGTCTTTTTGCAAGGAAAATAGGCTCCTAACATGGAGATAGCAGGTATTATGTTTCTAGTCTTCATGGAATTTATGCAGATACAGACTGTTGGGAACATAACCCAGCCTAGAAAGTTGTGGTGTTCACTCCTATATAAAACATCTTATTGATGATGAAATCATCAAATGAAAAATTAATCCAGTGCAGTAGCTTTCCTGGAAAATAAATATTTCCTCAAGGATCAAGTATCTGGTATTGTCTTGTGGCAAAGATGAGCACATCCTTCAGCCAGGTGACAAAAGGCACAGAGGTATATACAGCTTTGAAGATTGCCATGGCAAATCAGACCCTTCAGAGGGGTTATTAACCCCCAGAACTAGTCAGAGAAGTGGAGGGTTGTGTCTCCTATAGTCTTGAGATCCAGTCAGGACGGATCTCTGGAAGATCATCAGCCTCAAACAGGAGCAGCTGGATGATGCTGGGAAACCCATAACACTGAAGGTTGGATTAGAACAACCTGATGCCTTAGTCGAAGCACCTTTTTGGGTTAGGAAACATGCTGTGATCATAAATATAGTAAAGAGAGGAGAAAAGGGAGTATGTGCTGACCCTGGTCTGCCAGAGGAAGGGCTGGATGCTGGTGAGGCAGCTGGGAAAGTGCTGCCAGAGGAGGTGGCTGTGCTGGGGATCCTGCTTTGTGCTCGGATGCAGAAGGAGGCACATCAGGCTCCCCTAGAGCCCCGTTTGCATAAACCCCCGGTGAACGTGCTCGCGTTTTAAGGAACTGTATGAAAATATGCCACTAGATGGCCCCAGGAAGAAGGCGGATCAGGCTGCGGGGCCCGAGGGAGCGAGAGGAGGGCAGCAGCCTCCAGCAGGCACCTGGGCACCC
>NW_021940671.1:2565726-2582370 GCF_001715985.3 Manacus vitellinus | reverse complement strand
AGCTCTAGTTAATCTGGAAGGAAAGGTGGTAGCTGTGCTCAATTCCAAGGGAGCACAGAGCCTTATCCCAGGATTAGGAGGGGGGTGTAGAGCCTGCATTGTGCTTCTGGCCCGTACTTCAACCCTCTGGGAGCCAGGAGGGATGTGAGGCTGTGGAGTTCCAGCAGAGCAGCACTTCTGTCTGGTGTGCTGATGAGCTCCTGTGGAGGATTTAATGAATGGAGCTCCTCTGATGGACGAGATAGGAAAAACTGCTAACCTGGGGAGGTGTAAAACAGTGCTGGGCCTTGCCACAGAGCGAGCCTGGCCTGGTGGTCCTTCAGGAGGACGTGGCTGCTGCCTGAGCCAGTTCAGGAGGGGAAACACAGACAGGGAAGGAGCCGAGTGGAGCTGCCACCAAGTCAGCTCTGTGGGACGTGCTGGCACGACAGTCTGTGCTGCAGTGAGCTCTCGGAGGCTTTGCAGTGCCGGGGGCGGGTGTGAGCTCTGCCAGGCAGGGCTGCAGGGCAGGCAGGCAGCTTCCCTGCCTCTCACCTCGCTGCCAGCCGGGGAAGTACCTGCTCTCCTGCAGACAGGGAAGCTGTGTCCCTCTTCCCTCTGATATGGAATTCTTGTGGGGCCCGAGGTGAGCAGCGCTGCTCTTCCAAGCCAAGCTTTGCTCCTGAGGCAAACTGGGACGGGTCCAAGGGTTTGTCTGGTTTCCTTTCTAGGTTTCCTGCCCTGTTTAGTGGGATTAATAACACCTAAGGGTGTCAGAGTTGATTATTCATCAGGCTTCAAGCTCTCTGAAAAAAAAAAAACGCTGTGCCATCTATTGTTTGCATTTACAAGACGTTGCTGCCTCCTCTCTCCCAGGGGAGTGACTGATGTCAAAGGACTGAGGTCCCTTCTATGGCTTTGCTGTGGCTCTCAAAAGACCCCAAGACCTGTCTGTCGTGCCTGCTGATGCCAGCTGGAATTGCTGGTGCACAGGAGGGAATCACAATGCTCTCGGGAGCAGTTTGATGTAGGAACTGGTCAAAGAGAAAGGATGAGACTCCTCCACAGGAGCCTTTGATTTTTGAACACCCAACCTTCAGCTGGAAACCTCAGGACAAGCTGCAGTTTTGTATGTGGCCATTGACTGTCAGGACAGAGCTCAGTTTTTTTGGGTGAGAAGTGCAGATTTCTGTCCCTGTGTTTGAACTGGCATGACTGAACTTACTCAGTTTGGGACATTTTATCCAGATTTGAGCCACGGGACAAATATCCCTTTTTTGATCATGATATAATCAGCTTGAGCTGAAATAACACCTGCTGGGAAAACAGTCCCTGGTTAGCCATGGATAAATCCAGTTAAGCCTGGCTCAGAAAGGGATTGACAAGCCTGAGACACCTTGTCTCTGTAATCAGAAACTTTTTCCCTGAAAAGCTTCATCTTCTCCCTGCCCATCCCCAAATATCAATTCAGAGCCTTTATTTTCCTCCCGGCCCTGTTTCTAGAAAGCATCTTGAAAAACAGCTGTTTGCTGAATAAATTCCTTCTGACAGATAAACTGAAACCTGCTGTTGAGGCCTTTTGGGCTGGGGATTCCACAAAGCTGTGATGTGTCAGATTTTGCTTCTTTTATGTCTGGGAGGTTTAGTTCCAGCTGAACCACAGCAAGGACCTGCTGAGTCAATCTGTCTCACTGCTGCTGTGTTTGATGGGAAGTGCAGTGCACTGCCTGACACCTGCTGATGATCTCAGCCAGGATTTTTTTTTACCTGTGGGAGGAGGAAATTCTGGAAGGGGAAATGCAGAAGGGAGCAGGAATGACTCCTGAGCATTTGGAGTCGAGCTGAACCTGTTCTGTGGGGTGCAGGTCCTGCTGAAGCACTTGAACAGTTGCTCCAATCACTAATTTTGTGGGATTAGGCAAGTGAACCTACCAACACATCCCTGAGGATTTTACTCCCAGACTTGCTGAGTTGATTAGGTGGCAGTGGTGGTAGGCTGGGATCCCTTGTGATCTAGGCAGGATGTGTGCTAGGAATTCATCCAGCCAACTGCAGGTGCATTTTGAGGCTTCTGGTGTCTTGAATTTCAGGCCTTTTAGCAATGTGGGGAATTCGGGAGTGTTCTGTGGTGTTCCTGATGGATGCAGGCAGGGGAAGTGGGTATTCAGTGGGATGGAGAACAGCATGGATGGCTGTGCCTGGAGGAAATGGAGGCAGTTGCCTCAAATGGCTCCTTTTATCCTTATATTCTGTGTCATTCCCACCCCATAGTACCAGCCCAATGGCAACAGTGTCCAGAGTCCAAGTCTTTACTGCCATATTCATAGAGTCATGGAAGGGTTTGGGTTAGAAGGAATCTTAAAGCTCTCCTAGTTCCACCCCCCTGCCATGGGCAGGGACACCTTCCACTATCCCAGGTTGCTCCAAGCCCTGTCCAACCTGTCCTTGGACACTTCCAGGGATGGGGCAGCCACAGCTTCTCTGGGCAACCTGTACCAGGGCCTCATCAGSAGGAATTTCTTCCTAATATCCAGTCTAACCCTGTCCTCTGTCAGTTTGAACCCATTCCCCTTTATCCTGTCACTCCAGGCCCTTTTAAAAAGTCACGGGAGCCCTTGGAAATATCACAGCAAGGAAACTCTTGGGCTCGTAGGAAGGAGAAGACCTGTAAACACTGCCAGGCCCCTCCTGCATGGTTTGTACATGGTGCTGGGATCCTGCTTTGGCTCAGCAGGGTGGGGAGGTCTGGGGCAGGAGAGGAACAGGCTGTGCTGGCCCCGTGCCGTGCCTGGGCTGGAGGAAGGAATGCTGATCTCTGCCAACAGCACTGTTGGTGCCGTGGCTTCCTAAGCAGAGCTGCTGCCAGGCAGGGCTGGCATTGGCTTTCACCACTTCTGGAGCAGCTTTGGAAGAAAGCTGGTTGCTCCCCATCCCCTGTTTGACTGGGGGTAGCCTTGCCTAGGGGGGATCCCAGCAGATGGGTCCCACTCATGTCTTTGCAGGTGGCTCAGGGTGGGATGCAACCTCCACGTAGTGCATCCCAAACTGCAGCAGGGGGTCAGGGCTGGGGAGGAGTGGGTCTTTCTTGCCCCTTCTCTCCTGAAATGGGTGTGGAAGGCTGGTCCACGAGCTGGCTGTAAATCAGTATGCACGAGGAAGGCAATTTTTTTGCAAGTGAAACCTGCCCCTTACCAAGCCCTGGGGGAGGGAGGAGAACTGCAAGTGTCAAGGTGAGACGGAAGAGCGACAGAACGAGATTTAATTTCCTTCCCAATAATTTTCTCAAGCTGTATAAACTTTCCTTATTTAAAATAAATACTCCCTGAAAACACATTCTGTGTCAGTGGCCCTGTGAAAACACCCCCAGTCACAGCCTGTGCCTGTCCCTTGCTTGCAGCCTCAGCCAAAAGCCAGCAGTTTTACATTTTGCTCTATTAACTTGAGCTGTAAATTTCCTTGTGCAAAGTCTCCCAGGCTGTGGAATGAATTTAAGTAAACAGGGTGTACAATAATAGACTTGTGTTAGGGCAGGTTTTTCAAGTGGCCTGTAACTTTTGGAGTAAGTTCGTCTAAATCTTTCCCTGTTATGGTGGAGAGTGTGGGAGCTTGTCCAGAAGGTGGAGGAAGTCAGAGAAAAGACCTGGCTGGTAGCAATCTCTGGCTCCTATCTGTGGTCCAGAGAAGAGCATCCAGTGTTTGATAAGCAAAGAAATCAGGTGAGAGAATATCTTACCTGGCCCATGGCAGGGGGATTGGAACGAGATGACTTTTAAGGTCCCTTCCAACCCACACTTTTCTATGATTCTATTATTCTATTATGTTTTTTGGTTCAAGACCTCCATAGTTAGTTATTTTTTTTCAGTGGCAGCATCATGTGAGATGTTTATAAGGATTCTGGGAGGTTTTTTTGGTGTTGTTTTGTTTTCTTCCCTTGACCTACAATATGCTGAATGCCCCCTCTAAAATCAGTTTTGTTTGCTTTGGTGCCTACAGGATTAGTTCCTTCTCACAGTTATTCTCTGTAGGGAAAAAGACAGGAGGAGTTTCTCCTGTGAGTGTGATGGAAAACAATACTCTGTTTCAGGTCTGTGGGCATCATTGCTCTGAGACTCCCGACATTCTGCCTGCACAGATGTGCTGAATCCACTTCTGCCTCTTATTGCCCAGGACTCTGAAGGGGTTCTGGGGATGTTATGAGGTGTTCACATTTTCTGCTGGTGCAGGAAATCATCTCTACTGTGAATCCAACCTCAGATAGTTGTTCAATTTTCAGGTAAAAGCAGGCTCCAGGTGACCATGATCTAGAAGGGCTGCAAGTGAGGAAAGACTGATCCCACTTTGCAAGCTAAGCAGTTTTCCTGCCTGATGCTTCTGCAGTAGATTATGGCTTTTTTTCCCCCCATGGACTTGCACTTAAAATGCACATCTGGTTGGTGTCTTTGAGTCATCTTGTAAAGGGAACTTGATCATTAGATAAAGAGGAAAGGAACTTCTGGCTTGTAAGGCAGCCCCTTCCTGAAAATAATAAAGGAGGTTGTAAGGAATAATTTGGCATAAAAGCCCACAAATAGACGTTTCTTTTGGCTGCCCTGGGCTTGAAGATGTTGTCTGGTTATCTAACCTTTCACCAGCTGGCTCCTGTAAAACTGCAGGCAAAGTGGTTCTGACTTTTGCAAAGCTGTGGGAGGGGAAAAAGCAAGAAAATATCTTTAAGGTCCTTATCCAGAACTCAGTAAAACCAGTGGGAAACCTCTGAGTCCAGGGGGTATTGGATCATTTCCAAAGGGTAGAAAACGCTGCAGAAAGGTTGAGCCCAGCTTGTGTTAGATCTAGAAGCCAAGGGAAATTCTCTGCTCCTGGGAATGGAAAAAAGTCTTGGCAAAGTCTGGATCTTACTGCTGGAGCAAGTGATGGTCCCAAAATGGTAGAAATTTATGGGATAGAAGGAGGATAAAACCCTGTGTGCTGGGGCACCTGAGCAGCTCATGAACTGGGAATGTCCTCTGGATCTTTTTATGCTTTGTTGGATAAAAGGAGAGTGACCTGGCTCCTGCTGCTAACACAGAGGCTCAGTGGGGATGTTTCTGTGGCATCCTGCCCCAAGAGATGCTGAGTCTCACTCCTGTGGGACTGAGGGTCCTGGACCTGCAGTGGAACTGGCAGCATGAGAACAGATTTGCCCAGCTAAATGTGTAAAGGCTTTCAGATATAACAAAGTGTTTGCTTTGGCTTCCAGGAGCACGGAGATACCAAGGATGGAGAGTTGCCAGTTGGCTGATCACCAGCCACTGACTCATAATGTAAAAGTGGAGTGTGAGTCCCCATTTTTTTTCTCCCCTCACTTCTTGACAAACTTTATAACTGGCTTTTTTTTTTTTTTTTTTTTTTTTGAGAGGAGGAGGGAATTCTCATGGTTTTAAGCAAATCACAACTGACTCAACCTAAGCCCAAGGGTGGAATGGCGAAGGCTTGATGGATTAAGTGTCCTGGAACAACTGGCTACACAGCTCTTTCTTGTTTTCTGGCTGTGAGGATCATCCTTTTGATCAGATTCTTTTCCCTACCGCTTTCCGGGTTGTAAATCCAGATTAGTCATGGCAGGGTGGCAAACAATTAATATGGAATAGGAGGTTAAGCCCTGGGAGTGTGAGGGGTGGTCTCTGGGGAGTGAATACACCCTGGTGGCCAGGTGGGGAAGTGAGGACACTTGGAAACCACATGAATTTGCTGTTTGGAAGGGTTGAGAGCTGGACACTCCTACAGCAATCCCTATTTGTGTGATCTGCTCTGAGATGTGTCTCTAGCTGCCCTACTGCTGATCACCTGCTTGACTGCCTGACTTCCAAGGTCCTGTCTTGTTGTAAAGACTCAGACTTATGTCCTGTAGGCAGAGAAAGAAGCTGTAGTTTGGCCATTTACCACCCCTCCTGTATGTCTGACCTTCTTTGTTTCCTGTCTGTGGTCATCGTTACCCTCAGGATCCACTGGGTAACTGGTCTTTGGGAGGAGCTGCTGCTCATCTCCTGGGTGCTGATGATCCCTAGTGGAAGTGAACTTTCCTGCTTCTCTGGTCATCCCAAGGCCCAGGAAACTGGTGGGGTTTTTTTTTACAGACCTCTCAAACTTGAAGAAAACACTGAGTGACTTAGAATCCCAGAATCATCAAGGTTGGAAGGCACCTTTAAGACCATCAGGTCCAACTGTCAATCCAGCACTACCACTGTAACCCCTACTTGTCAGGTCTTTGGGGACCCAACAGAGTTGCCAGGCCCAACATGAGAAGGCAAAGGCTTGAAAAGCAAGGGACAGATTATCCTGATTGCCAGTCCGTGTGCTGAGGGATGAGCAGTGGTGTGCACAGCAGGGCCACAACTCTGGCTTGTCATTCACTGAAATCCCTCACCAGCTGCCACAGTTGAGAGTCAGACCAAAAGGCTTGTTTTGAAGGCCACTTTGGTTTATACTTCCCCCAAACAGCTTCTGGCTGTGGCTTCAAATGCAACTCCCACCACAAAAGGTTCCGTGTCCAAAGGTGATGACTTGGTAAAAGATGAGGTGGCCATACAAAACTGTGATTGCCATGTCCAAGCCTGAAAATGGTATTTTTAAGGCAGTACTTCAAAGCAGTAAACTTGCAACAGAATGTGTTTGCAGCGGGGTCCCAAAGGTGTAGCTCACTGGAGAGAGCAAGGGATGCTGTGTGAATTCTGCAGATTTCTTTGCAATGAACTGATTTGCCTGGTTAAGGTGGCTTTAGGAACACAGCTGCTGTTTGGTGCACAGCTTTTGACATCAGTACTGTTACAGCAGGGGTGAGATTGGCCTTGCCTGTATTGTTGCCAGTTGCAAGAATTTATCATCCACCTGTGCTCTGATTTACGTGTGTGTAAATCCCAAGTAGCTCCATTAACATCAATAAAGCTGCTCGAGGAGATCTCTATCTGAATTGCTGCTGAAGGTTTCTCCTGTTGCTGCTAGCTATGCAGGTGCAGGGATGTGGTTGGGTTCAGCTGGGAAACATGATGCCATCCAAGTGTGTGTCTAGCATGCAAAACAAGAAAATGCTGAGCTGAAACCACAGTGCTCATTTAAAGGGGGGAATGCTGTCAGGCTTGGGAGAGAAGATTTCTCTTTGCCATCTTAAAAAATATTTGAATGGGCAGGAATTCCTGAAAAGAGTGTTGCCCTGGAAATATTTCCCTTGGAGGGGAAGAAAATGTCCTGCTCCTCTGTGGGGGACAAAGGAAGATGGGCTGGTTCCAGATCAGTTTTGATGGCCAAGTTGGGAAGAAAAGAGACATTGTTTGTATTCATCATTTGCCTCCTCCACCTTCACTGTACCTGTATATTCAACAACTGTTTGCAAGGACAAAGAACAGTAACTTGCTTTTTTTTTCGCAAGTATTTGTTTTCTGGACTTTTTTACATGAAACTGGAAACACAGGGTAAAGCCAAAATCCTTAGCCCCTAAACCATGGGCCTCCTCATCCCCTTCATGCCATACCTTTCATCCCCCAGAATGCTGTAATCCTGTCTTTAGCAGGAGCAAAGTGTGTGCTTTTGGGTTGGAACCTTTGGAGCTGGTGGTCCTTTATTATGAAGAAGTGTCAGAAAATGTCAGTTTGGGTCTGATACTCATTTACCTTCCAGGGCCCCTGAAGCAGCTGGTGCAGTAGCTGCAGTTCAGGTGTCTCATGTGCCTATTTTTCATGCAACAGGTTTCCCACCTGGGCTGTGTCTCCCATGGCAGACTGTAGCTGTAGGTCTCCATTGGGAATTCTGGCTGGTTTTTCCCACAGGCTGATGCAAAGCACCACAGGGGATGGGAAGTGGGCAGGAGTCTGTCATACAGAGGGAAGCAGATACCCTACCTTGCCTCTACATTTGGAATGGCTTTTTTTGGCAATAATGCCTTTTGCCAATATTACCTTTTTGCCTTGATTTTCTTTCACTTGGGGGGAATGTGTTGCAGATAGCTTTTCTTGGGGAGTGGAGTGGCTCTTGTAGCAGTGCCACCTGTACAGCTGTGTGGAGAAGGAGACCATTAAAATGAAGAATTCCTTTCCAGCCTTAGTGCTCTGGTAGGTGTATGCAGGCTTTCTAAAAATAGGCTCCTTGCACTGACTGAAAATGGGATGCCTCAGGCATTTGACTCTGTGCAGCTCCCCTCCTTCTTTCCCTGCTTTTGAAGTTGAATGCTTATGGATGTTTTTTAGCTTATCACGAACCCATCACAGCTGGCAGCGCTCCACCGTTCCAGGGCTGAGGGTTTTCTTTCTCAGCCTCCACCCAGGCATGTCCCTCTCGGGGAAAAGATCCCGTGAAACCCTCTGCCTGCCGTGAAGAGAAGGTTGTCACTTTGCCCTGCCTCGAAGATCGTGCTTAGCATTTATTCCACTGAGGAAAATTTCCCACCTTCTGAAGGACCTCAGACACCGGCTGTGCCCTTGATCTTGGCAGTTCCTGTGACAGACTGGGTCTTGTGGCCTTTAGTCTCTGCACTGAACCCTTAAGCTTGTCCTAAGGGGCTGGATCAGCCTGTGGAGAGGATGGTATTTCCAGGAGTCCTTCTGTTTTAAGTGTTTCTCTCCCAGAGATCACAGGGAGAGGAAAAGTCGCTGTTGATACCTGCTGAGATGGAATCATGGAATAGTTTGGGTTGGAAGGGACCTTAAAGATCATCTGGTTGCAACAGCAATGCCACAGGCAGGGACACCTTCTGTTAGACTTCCACTAGATTTAAGAGACACTTTCCATTAGACTTAAGGAGCTGTTGCACCATCAGCAGCAAGAGCAGCTGGAGGTGTCCTGTACCAACCTTGCTGTCTCTGGGGCACTTCAGGGGACAGATATGGCTGGGAACAATCTGGCAGAAGGAAAGGACACTTAGAAAATGTTGTTTGGTCCATAACATGGCCCTGGGAGTATGAGGCTGATGCAGAATCTGTGAGGCACTCTGAGGTGGGGGCTGATGCAGCTGGTGTTGCCACCAGGAAAATGTAGATAGAGCTGGGTGACTTCAACAGATCTGTGCTG
Organism: Manacus vitellinus; assembly: GCF_001715985.3. Lineage (NCBI taxonomy): Eukaryota > Metazoa > Chordata > Aves > Passeriformes > Pipridae > Manacus > Manacus vitellinus. Next base: position 2,573,355 of record NW_021940671.1, on the reverse strand, counting down.
AAATATGTGCGTTGGATGTGCATGTGAGCACTGAAAGGCTAACCACAGACTGCTGGAGGCTGGGAAAACACAGTGGGAAAGATGTGTGGGCCCTATTGTACCTGCCAGGTGTGGCTGTAGTCAGGATGCTGCTCTCACCTTAGGCCTGGCTGCTACAGAGCTGGGCTTAGGGGGGCTGTGCCATAAGCTGTGTTTTAGGGAGTTGAAGGAACTGGTTTCTGCACAGCTGTGGGATCCCACGTGGCTTATAGCTGAGGCCTGAAGAGGTGTGCAGCCTCCCAGCTGGTGCTGTGTGTGGCTCCATGGGTGGAAGTTGTGTGCAGAATCCGAGCCATGTGGGTTGACCACAGCTGGAATGATCAGCTGGGAATGGTTGTGCTCTTCCCACTGTTTGCCCACCAATCCCAGGCTGGTGCCCAAGGGCTTGGTCAGCAGCTCTGACTCAGTCCTCATTTGTGTGATGAGCAGACAGAAAAGCCCCCCAGGTAGGCAGCATGATGGTGGTGGTGCCTTTGGAAGTGAATCCTGCCGAACAGGCCACGTGGACGATGAGCTGCTCCTCCACCAAACACCCCAGCACAGATTAACTCAGTCACAGGTTCTGGATAAAAGGTCCCTTCCCTGGAGAGGGGAATGGGGTTCACACATTTCACACCAAGTGTGCAGGCTTGAGGCTGCCAGTCTCTGCACACAGAGGGGTTCAAAGGATCTCCTCTGGATCCTTTTTAGCAGGTTTCTACCATGGGAACCTTTGAGGAGGAGGAGAGGTGGGCAAGATCAGTGTGGAGAAGTATGGAAGGTGGTTTGAGTATTTGTTTATTGATGAAAGGTGCTTTGTTTCCTCCTTGAATCCAGTTGAAGGCTCTCGGATTTGAGAGCTGGGTTAATTTAAAACTGCTTGGCTTTGATTTCCTCTGAGTGAAGAGGAGAAATGGTGGAGCAAGTAAACCAGTCATTTTAGGAAGAATTCTATAGGATTTCCTAAAAAATCTTCCAGAGAGGAACAGAGTAGAATGTGTGAGGATGGAGTTAATGCAGAGCCAGTGCACAGAGTGTGACCCTTTTGGATGGCCAGTGTTCCATTCAGGTATCCCACAGGGAAAGGGACATCCCTGCAGTGTCACACCAAAGCAGCCTGCTCCATCCTACAGATACATGTAGGGAAAAAACTCAGCTAGAGGGTATGTGCAGGTGGAGGTGGACCCAAATCTAACTGAATTTCAATGCTTTGTGACATCCATTTGCTCCAGGTGTGTGCTCACAGATTTTAACAGGGTTGGCCAACCATTCCAGACCCTATTGCTGTGTCTGTGCCCTGGGTTGGCTGTGCAGGTGGGTGATGTCCGTGGTGTGAGACTCCTTTGGTGTTCAGGGGAGTGGTGATGACTGGCTTTCCAGGGGTGTCACTGCTGTTAGTTCCTGAGGAGACAGTTTAATTCACAAATCTGCTCTGAAAACAGTTTGTCTCCCTAAGAGCATTGCTCCCTGGGTCAGGCTCCCCGATAACATCAGTGTCTGCAGTAAGGGAGGAATGTATTTTGGTGGATGGTGCCTTGCAAACAAGACAGATAAATAACAGCAATCCATGTAGACAGAGGTAATTAAAGTGACAGCCCCACTGACAAATAGCTGAGTAAATGGATGGGGCGATTTGCTAATGAAATGAGGATAAACGGATATGTGGACGTGCAGGATGGGGAAAATGACAGAAATATGAATTTGGCTTATTCCCAGCAGGCACTCTCAGGGCTGCTGTGTAATGATTTAGTCAAACAAGGCTTCGTGTCCTAAATCATGAAGTTGCTGCAGATTGCAAAGGCTTTTTTTTTTCCCTGCAATTTTTTCCTGCTAGATGCAGGATTGATCCATAACTGGGGTAAGAGTGCAAATTCCTAACTCTCCAAGCAGAAAGAGGCAAAACAGGACAGCTAATCCCAGTGCTGTGCCAGTGACTACAGGTTAAAGAGTAGGTAACCTTCAAGGCGAGGAGATATGCAAGTTATTTAAAGAAAATTCTAGGGAATCTGTCCCCTGTGCTTTAGTCCTGTATTTAGTGATGGTGAAAGGTACAGGGATGTTTGGAAGTTGGATGTTCGAGTTGGGATGAAGTAAAAGTGAGAAGAGGAAGGGCCAGGATGTCCTAATGGCCAGGTTATGCTCCCTGAAGGTCCCCAGGTGGTTCTGAAGTGGACAGGTTGTCCTAAATGTGGTGTAACCACCTATTTAAGGCTAAGAATCTGATGTGTATCAGTGTATCAGCCTCTCTCTAGACCCTGAGTAAGAGAAGCTTAAGCTGCTTTGCATCTGAGACCAGTGCAAGAATGTTTCAAGCTCACTCTTAGACAATTAGGAGTTTCAGATCTTCAGTTATACACAGTGTGACTGATAACCAGCTTACTTGTCTTAATTTTTTGGTTATTTGCTGGAAAACACATGATTTTTTTTTTTTTTTGGCAATATTGGTCACCTTTGGAGCAGAATCTGAATAGTCAGCTCCTGACCTTACTAGCCATCAACACAACACTTGCCAAAGATAAATATCAATCTATTAAGTGCTGTATACTTATCTTATTCAAGCCATATGATGCTAAATAAAGCTATCCCTACCTTTGCAGCCTCTTAATGCCCTACATATATATGACCAGCTGACTGTACCTACAGCAGTCTATTTTGAGGGGGGAAAATGGGGGGGGAAAAAATCAGAGTTGTGGAGCTGGGAGTGATTTCTGTGACTCAATGGAACAGGCACAGGGCACTGTGTGCTGAGCAGCACTTCAGCTTCACGTGCTCAGGGTGGGGAAAAACGATCCTTTAATGTGAAAATGCCGTGATGCAGCGTGTGCTGTTGCTGGAAAAGGAGCGTGTTTGGAGGGTACATACCCATTAATCTTCATTAAATTAGTGTCCTGGAAATTGGGGTGAATGGAGGAGCAGAGGGGGAGGTGCTGGGAGAGGGAGGGGATGGGCAGAGCAGAGTGTGACTGTGGCTCTGGAGCTGCTTTGGGCAGCTCCCAGCAGGAAAAGTGCTGCTTGTCGGGACTTGAACTGGAGTTTTATGGAGGGGTAAGATGGAGGAGGCAGGAGAAGGAGGCAAGATAACTTCCCTGGGGGCAGCATTTCTTCTCAGAGGCTGCTTTGCTTTGCGTGCTCTTCCCTCCTTGAGATTAATTAATTTGCAGTGGCGGGGAGGCTTTTGAAGGCTGTGTGATGCCACAATCCACATGTCCCTTTGTGTCCTGCAGGAAAGGCAGATAAAACAAATAATAGGGCAAATTACTCTGAAGATGGAAGACCTGCCTCCCAGCCTGGGTGGTGGTTTGCATTTCCAGAGAGGGAAGTAGCAGGTGTAAAGCACCTTCCCCTTGATGCAGAGCTTTCAAAGCACTGCTCCTGTGTGGAGCTGGGCTGTGTTGGGCAGTGTGGGCAGCCTTGGACTGGGTCCCAGTGCCAGGATTCCCTTCCCAGCTGTGCTTGAGCCAAGCCCTGGCCATGATGGTGCCTTGGCATCTCCATGCTCTTGCCTGGCATGTGAGCAGCAAGTCCTAAATGCTGCCATTTGCTTTAGAATATTTTGAAGGCACCCTTAGCTGAACTAGGTGTATTTCATGGGAATATGTTTTACCTCTATATTTTGGGGCAAGTTTCTCTAGAGAGCTCGCAGCCCTGGTTAATGGTGCAGAATTTGCCTGTTGGGGCAGACTCTTGTCCCTAGGAGTGAAAAATGAAGCAAGTGAGTGTCTTTCACCTTCCTCAAAGAAGTTTTGCTTGCCTTGTCTTCGTGCTCCTTGCACTGAGAAGAAATCAGGTGTGATGATTTCCCCAGGCCAGGAGCTCCTCTGGCTTCCACTCGGCTCTGCAGGACACAGCCCCTCTTCTTGTGTGTCTCTGCCCAGATGACATCCCTCATCTGAGGCTTTGTATTAGCTGACAAAAGCTTAGAAACACTTTTCTTCACCAATTTAAACTTTTCTCCATCAATTTTGCCCTACTGGCTCCCATATAGACCAAAATCTAAGTGTTCAGCACTCCAGACAAGGTACCTTTGAGGGACAGTGCAAGGTCATGGTTCATGATTTCTCAAGGATTTTGCAATACATCTTTCAGATAAAAGAGTTGACAAAGCCCAGTTCTAGGTGCCTTAAAAATATTCCTCCCATATTCTATCTCTTTATTGTGATTTAACTCTCTCAAGATACTTTAAAGCTTTTCTGTTTCACGATTCAAACATAGAAGCAAGTGGATGCTCTTGCCTGTCAGTCTCTAGAATGTGTGTTATATCTTGAAGTTGCAGGTAGAAACTAAAGCTGAAATGGAATTTTTCAGCCCAGATCTTGTATTGTTGACGCCGAAAGATTGGACATATGTGGTTAAAACAGTCTAAAACTCACTTTTCCCACAGTAGCTGGGGAACTCCTCGCTGCATTATTGTAAAACAGCACCAGAAGGTTTGCTTTCTTCTTGGTGCCTTCCCCAAATTCCTGTTCATGTTGAGCAAAGAACACGACTGGAGGTAGGTGTATGTGCCACAAGAAATGCAAGGCTTGCTAACCAAGTCCAAGCCTGGAATTTAGGAGTCTAATCCTGACATGAGGTGCAATGCAATAAACCACTGCAATTACAGAGCAGACTGGTGTGCACATGCTTCATCCTGAACACAGCTGAAATCTGCCTGCTGAGTTGGCACAGTTTGGTTTTTTTTTATTCCAGAGTACTGGTGGTAGCAGAAAAATCTGTGGGTTTTATTCAATTTGACCATAAAGCGAATATTAAGAAATTGCAGATGCAAATTTTAATCGTCGGCGGTTCATTGTGCCCCTGAGATGGATCCCATGCAAATGGTCTCTTCTGGCCTCTTGGTCCTGTTAAATATCTTTCTCATGCTATTGCAGAGTGGAGGTTTTTGTGCCAGGCATAATAAAAATATAACCTGTGCCCCAAATCCTGCTGCTTTCATGTCAGAGCACAGTAAATGTTTGCAGAGTTTTGATGCCCAACTGCTGGTATTAAACTCCTGTCAGCTGTCCTTTGCAGGCAGGACCAAGTTGTTTATCCCTCTTTCCTCTTACACAAGCTTGTTTAGGTGCAGCCTGTTCCTGTAAAAAGGAGTTTCTCCCACTTTAACACCTCTCTCCAGAGATCAAATTATGTCGTATATAGATTTTCACCTCTATATAACATTTATAATACTCTCTGGTGCTTTAGAATGTTTATAAGTCACTCTTAGCTGAATTAGGTGTGTCTCATGTTTTACCTCCATATTTTGGGGCAAGTTTCTCTGGAGAGCTCACAGTCCTGGTTAATGGTGCAGAACTTGCCTGTTGTGGCAGGCTCTTGTCCCTAAGAGGGGACATTGCAGGGCCATAAACAATTAATCTTCGTCTTCATTCATGGATTTTCCCATCATGTGGAAAGAGGAGGAAGGACTGAGGTGCAAAAAGTGGTGGGGAATGTGGCACAAGTTGCTGCCTATAGCTGAGCTGCTGGGCAATGGGCAACACGCTGGCAAATATGGGAGAAAATGGGTTGCCACGGTGATGCCTGCCAAAATACTCCTGTCCTTTCCCAGGCACTGCTGATGTGCTGTTGGCTTGTTTTGAGCCCTCAGTGGCACAGCCCCATCAGCCTGTTGGCTGCAGGTGCTGGGAGGCTTCAGAGCTGCTCCCATAGCACCCAGATCAGAGGAGTTAAAAGGGATCAGGGGTGCAAATGACTGAGTAAATCAGCAGCAAATTTAGTGTCTTGTTGCATTTTCCTTAGAGCTAAAGCAATTAGCTCAGGTGCAGAGCCTTGGGTGAGCTTTAACTCTCTTCAGGGCTGTTAAAGGTATATTTTGAAGGCTTTTTGCAAATCCAGGGCTCGGGTGGCGTTCCAGGCTTGTGTAGTCTTCCATGCTTGGATTATGCTTGAGTTTGAAAGGAGCCCCTTCTCGGAGAGCCGGGTTAAAATATCCCAGCAGCGTTGGCACCGGAGCTCAGCTGGAGGTGTGGGTGTGCTGCCTGTCAGGGGCGGCTCGTTACTGTTTTATTGTCTGGAATAGGGATGGGGGGAGCCTTGTGGAATTGTCAGGGCTTAGCAAAAATCGATAGTTCTCTCTTGCTTTTAGCAGAAGCACCTCTGAACCCCCGTGTGAGGCTGGCTTCGTTTCCGAGCGCGGCCGCCACGACGCTCCGTCGCACGCTCCGTTGGCTCTGAAATGCCTCCCGTGCTGGGCAGCGTGCTCTGATGTGAGATGAAGTGGTTTTGCAGTGCTCCCTGCTGCTTCTCTGGGCTCCAGGGGAGGGAAAGGAGCTTAACTGGTCATGTTCCACTTATCTCCAGCTGTTGGAACATCCTTTCCTAGGCGATGAGGAAACACGCTGTTAAGACTTGAGGCCTCGCTCTTTGCCAGGTATATCGTGTCCATTTATCTTTCATAAAATGCTTTTGACTTTAATCTCGCAGTTCATCTTCATAACACCCATCACTCTGAAAAACAACACCTAGTTACAGGCTCAGCAGTAGGTGATGGAAAACAGAGGAGTGCTCTGCACCAAAGTGACTTCTAGAAGCTGGGGTTTATTGCTCCTGTTTTGCAAATAAGCCATTAATCATGAAATAAAAGCTTTGCACATAGCTGGTAGTCCCATGGAAATTCTGGGAGTGCTCTTCTGGGCTCCAGCCTCATTTGTGGTGCTCTTGGTTCTTTTGATATTCGTTGGCACTGCAAAATGCCTGGCAAGCTCACAAGAATTGACAGAGCAGTTTTTAAGAAAAGGACCCAGGTGATGCCTTCAGCCTGCTGAGTTATGTACTGGGGCAAAATGCAAAGGAGAAATCTCTGTGCCATGACAGAACTGGTTGTGCTGTTACTGCTTTGAAGGTATCTGCAAGATCTAGCTGGGGAGTTGGGGTAGGATGCATTGCCTAGGAACTCCACACACAGTTTGAGGAGCTGAGTGGATACAGCTTCTGGCAAGATGCTGAAAGTGAAGATCCCTACTGTGTTAGGGAAGAGATTAGGCTGTCACTGAGAACTCAAAACATTGAACTCCTGGTTCACTCTGTTGCTCTGGAAACCTCAAATCATGTTGGAGGTGACAGCAGCAGTAAATCTCAGTCAATGTGCCATTTCGTGTCAGGTTTGTTGGTGGAAGGAGGTGAAGCTCCTTCAGCCTGCTCACCTCGTTGGTGGGATGCAGAGATCCTCACTTTGCCTCAGTTTCCTCGCACGTGGAGCACTCGCAGCTCATTTAGAGGAACCAGGAGATATAATTAGTGTTTATGAAACGCTTGGGGATTGTGTAAAACAAATCATAAAGAAAGGGGAGCTGTGCCAGAGCGCTGACAGTATTTACACAACATCTGAAGGCTGCCTGTGTTGGACTTTATCATAAGGAAATATGTGCAGGTGCCAGAACTTAAGCAACTGTTAAATGCATCCTTCTGGCTCAGCGTTGCCATCCATGAATCCTGTGGGAACGCTCAGTCCTTGAAGCTTAAACATAATGTTCTTGCTGGTTATCATCCAAAGCTTTCTGAAGGGGGAGACCACCTCTCTGCTGCTTGTCTGGAGGAGGGATGATGGATCCTCAGGGAAGCAGAAATATTTGAGGATTGCAAAAGTGGTTTAAATTTGCTGGGCTTTTTTTT
>NW_021940671.1:2556130-2563153 GCF_001715985.3 Manacus vitellinus | reverse complement strand
TCTTCTCCCCCCAAAAATGCTGGTACAGCACTGCTTGTCTGGGTTAATAAAATAAATTAGTGAAAACTTTGATTGTGTGCTTTTAGGCTCTGACTTGGTCTCTCCAGCTGAACTCCCACAACTCCCTGTCAGAAGCTGCTTCAGGAGCTCACACTGGGTTGAATTTGTGACACTCCAGCAGTTCTTGTGTTGCTAATTTGTCACACAGGATGCTTTTCTCCATTTCTAGTCTTCTCCTGCTCTCCCCCATCCTTCCTCACCTTGAAGTGGAGGAAAAACCCAAACCAAAGAAATATAATCCCACATCTTTGCAGCAGAAATTACACCTGAGGCACTGAATGTGACTCGGGGATATCCCTCAGAACTGGTGTCAGTTCTTGCAACACGTTTGCAACCTGACAAATGCAGTGGCATTTCTTAACAAGGGCAGGGATTTAAATGGCTGTGAATGATCACACGGTGGTTGTGTTAGCTTAGAAATGGATTTAATTCACTGTGAAATCCTCTGAAACATTAAGGCAGGGTTTCTGAGCTGGTCCTCCTTGGAGAAGTGAGAGGTGAGAGAGCTTCACACTTCTAGAAGAATTAATGTCTCAGTTTCTTGACTGACATTTGTTGCCTTCATCTTTTCTGGTTTTGTCCCTTTTCCTGACATTTACTCTGAAGAGGCTGCAGTGGTTTTCACACCTCGGGCTGACAGTCTGCTCTTGGTTTATTGAATAACCTTTTGGCTTGGATGGAGTGAAATCTTCATGGATGAAGAATTGGATGAAACCTTCATTGAAGGGGTCTCATTCTGTGGCAAGGGGGGTTGGAGCTGGGTGGTCTTCAAGGTCCCTTCCAACCCAAACCATTCCATGATTAGTTCTCTGCCCTAAAAGGCTGCCAGCTACAGCTGCTCAAGCAGGTGCTGTCTTCTGCTCTGCCTGGAGAATTGCATTTCAGCAATCCATACACACCTTTAAATCCCTTAATATACTTCACAGCTTTGCTGTACTTAACACACCTGTAAGTTAAGTGTCTCTGTTTCTCTAATGAGCTCCTCACCTATCTCATGTTCATCATTATTTATGAGGATCATGTCAGGAGTGTATTGATAGGTGTTACCCAAGCTCTCAGCCCTGCAGGCCATGTTCTGATCTCCTGAGTTATGGCAAGGAGCCTTTGTCCCACAGAAGGAAAGAGCCTTAATTGTGAAATAAGTTCTGCTCAGTGAGATTAGTGATTTAGTGTTCTGTTTGGAAAGTACCTTGGCTGAAATAACTTTAAAAATAAAGTTTGCTTCAGGGGTTGGGTTACATGGCACAAAGAATTGGATGGTAGGAGCTAATCACTGGTTAATTTTCAGATACAAATCCAGGCTGCTGGTTGTTAAGATGGAGCAGAGGTAGTAACACTACTGGTACTCTAAGGACTTGTTTTGCTGTAGCTTTGTGACAAGGTTCATTAGGCACTACATGAATTTCTAGGTTATTTGAAGAAAATCAGAGCTGGTTATTTTTAGAGATTGTTCCAAAATCCCCCTCCAGAGATGAAAGAGTCGTGTTGCAGTTCAGCTTTGCCTCTGAGATCTCCAAGTTCACAGAGGCAAAGGGATCTCTTCACCAGTTTACAGTAACTGATCTGTGAAAATTTAGAATTATGAGGGACTGTGCTGCAGAAACGAAGCTGTGAAGCTTCTGTGATGTCAGTATTTTAAACCAAAAAATATTCACCCAGGATATGATGGAGGGGGGAGAATGTCTCTGCCCAGAGGAGAGAAGCTTCTCTCTTATGGGTCTGCTCCGTTGCTCCTCCTTGTTGAGCAGTTGCAGGCTTGTTAACAGACATTTGTCTTTTCCTGCTGGCTTAGCAAATGCTTCTGTGGGGCTGCAGTTCCCCCCTGAAGATTTGTGGTACCTCCAGCTGAAGGCAGAGGTTGTAAGAAAGCTGTTGCAGGCCATGGAGTGGAGGGCTGGCCCGGGTGCACTAAAAGCTGGGCTCTCTGAACAAGTGTGGGGTGAGATCTCCGAGCTCTGGCTGCTCACCAGGAGACTTCCCTGCTCAGAGGCTGTTAATTGATTCTCCCTTCCTCCCTGAAATGAAGATGGCTGCATTAACAGAGCAGTTGGCTCTGCCACTTGACCCAGAGGAAGATTTCCATTAAGCTGCAGGGCCTGCAGTGTCTCCATGTCCCTGGAGGAGCAGATGGTTGCCTGGCTCCTCCGAGTGCCTGAGCTGGAGAACAAAGAGCTGCTTCCCTGAGACAAATGCAATGAGCTGAGCCAGGTGTGTGCTGCTCTGGGCTCCAAGGAAGAACTGTACCCACACCCAAGACATCCTTTTCATTACCTGACTTCACTGGTAGCTTTTTTCTTGCATGTCTCAAGGCTCAACACTGTCAGGGAGAGACCAGATGCTCCCTGTTTACACACACTTTGCTGAAGTGTTTCCTTTTGTTTGGAGGATCCTCTTTGAAGCTTGAAATGAAAATATTTTTGATTTCTGCCTCTTAGCTTATTTTGAAGCAGTGTGGTTAGGGGAAGAAGTCCAAAGTTTAATCAGTGGGCCCTACATCTGTATCTGGAAAGCTGCAGGACATTGGAATATGCTGCAAGAGCAGTGCAGCTGTGGGTGAGAGGGTGTGTGGATGTGCTTCTTCATTCTCCTCTGGTAAAGCATCATGTTGAGAACACACTGTTCAATGTGGGGTGTTCAACCAGCTCTGAGTCTGAATAAGAAGCTTTTAGGACCCTTGATAATTGAATTTGCTCATGTGACTTAACAGTAGAGCCTTGAGATGGATTGTAATCCTGGTTGTACCCAAGCCACCTCTTTAAATGAAGCATCTCCTTGTGTTTGTATCTTTGCTCTGCCAGATGATCTTTATGTCTTCCAGTGTGGAAAACACCTGGAGGTCTGATAGTGCTGGTGTTACCTCCAGCTCCAGCAATCATGGGAATCCCTGGTCTGCTTAGTAGCCCAAGCCATGAGTCACAACATGGGGTGGGGAGAATAGAGGAGTATTGAAAAATACATAATTAAAAGCAGAGATGTTCAAAGAAGCCTCGAACAGCTGGGTATGTGACTCCAATGGCAGTGTCCTGGAGTTTGTACTCCTTGTGCTGTATTCATGACCACTCTGATTTCCTCTTTCGTGGATGCAGCTTTTTTAGGATTTACTTTTGTCACCATCATTTGTTCAGTGTGCAGGGAGTGCCACAGCCTCTGCCAGAGTGTAACCAGTGTTGGTAGCACAGATGCAACTGGGACAGTTGTACTGGGGAGAAGCCAAAGGACTGGTGGTCTCCAAAAGGCAAGGTCTGAGTCGGGTCTGGTCCCAAAGCTCTTGCTTCAGGCCCCTCTCCTTCAATATCAAATCGATTTTGGGAGCTCTGGTTTCAAAGGGATTCCAAGCTGGGTGATGGCATTTGCTTTTCATCTCTGGGATGTCTGTGCTGGCAGAGTCCATGGAAGGGCTGTGAGTGAGCTCAGCCTGCCTGGGGCCCTGTGCTGCCTGCAAGGAAGCGTCTGCTGTCTTCCAGCTATGGGAGGGAGTGAGAGGAAAACACCTCGGCCTCTTTGTGCCAGCTGCAAGTCTGGCAAACTGCAGTGAGCTGTCAGAGCTCTGGTGCAGTGCCTGGGGAGCACCCCAGTGCCACAGAGCTCTTCTGCTCCTTGCTGCCCTTCCCTCCAGGCTCACCAGGCAGCTAAAGGATGTTTTTCCTCCTTCCCCAGTGCTCCTCACCCAGCTGGCTTTGCAAACAGCAAGGTTTTAACCTGAAAGGTGTTTTCAAATTGGTTGGGCACTGGTGTGTTTAAAATCTGGATGGAAACCCTGTGTGAGCCAGTCCCTGTCCTGAAGGGTTTGGTCTGTTCTCACCCTCTGCCTCTTGCCAGTCTGGTGACAGGGCAGGGACTTGACTGAGGTCACGTAGCTGGTTTTGTGGCAGAGGAGGGTGAACCTGTGTGGAGGGCCAGCAAATCCTGCCAAGAGCTGGGAGACAGGGCTGCAAATAAAGCCTCTTATTCCTCCTGCCCCCAGCGTTGCACTGGCAGGGCAATGGCTTCAAGTAGTGCCTGGGAGCGCCTCTTCTCCTCCCTGTTTGTCTTGCATGGCTGGAAAAGGCCCAGTGAATGTGGCAGTTTGGTGGCAAACAGGGCTGTTTGAAGCCAGGTTTCCCTGGGTATGTGCTCTTACTCCACCTCTAACCTTCACCAGGGCAGAACCAGGGAACAAAGAGCTTGTGCAGGGCTCTGCCTTGCACAAGAACAAGCTTGCAGAAATCCCTGTTGCTGGCAAGGGCTGAGAAGTGGGTGGGACGGTGCAAACAGGCTGGAGAGGGAGAAATCCAGCCTCAGAAAGGAACTTTCACTCTGTCCTGTGGTGCCTCAGGCAGGGATTTGGATCTCAGGAGTGGATCCTCCATCAAAGTTTGGAAGAAATGCATAAAACTGGGAGATTTGAGGAGCAGTGAGAGTGTAGCCTTAGGCCCAGCTCTGTGCATAGGTGCTGTACAACTGGCACTGCAGGTCTGTCTCTGCCAAGAGCTTGCTCTCCCTCCTGCTCCTCCTGGCTGGATTCACTGCTGGCTGCAAACAGGCTCATGTCAGTGTGTTTTCCTCTTGCCCATGTCACTGAGGCAGAACTGTGCATGGATCCCCAGGCATGACTGAGGGCTGGAGAGCCTGGATCTTCCCCACACATTGGCTCTGAGTCCAGTCCTGCATTCAGGTCAGATGGAGCAAGGGCATCGTCCGACCCTTGTCTGCCAGGGAATGATGGATTTCAGGGTAAATGTGGAGGACTTTGGGGTGCCAAGGTGTTGCCAGCTGGCAAAAGAAGGACAAAGATGTGATCCTTTCCCTGTTTCTTGCTTTGAGTCGGGGATAAAAGAGAGGGAAGCTAAAAATAGTCCTTAAAATAGTCAAATCCCAGAGATTTGCTCCTTCCTCGAGCCTTCCAGGATCAGAGCATGAGATGACAGGCACAAACCAAACCCATACCCTTTGTCCCTGTGTTTCCTCATGCAGGTGCTTCTCCTATTCCCAAAGCCAAGCTGAGCCCTTCCACAGGGCAGGACAATTGTGTCTGCAGGGAAGGATGTGAGGAAGGTGCTACTGCAGGAGAGCCAAACTCACCCTGACCCTTCCTAGAGCAGCCAAGAATGGGGGCACCCAAAAGGAACTTCTGACCCTCTTTTTTTAGGGTCTTTGTACAGTTGTGCAGGAAAGCAGCTTTGCCTGGGGTGGCTCCCTCTCTCTTTGCCCCATTTCCAGTCCATTTGCATTGAAGTGGAAGGTGGGGGGAACCACTTTGTTACCCTCTATGTGTTCCCATGCAAAACCCCGAGACCATCTGTAATTTTGCCTTATCTAAATAGAGGATAGAATAAGATTTTTGCCCAACTTTTTGTGCTATATATTTCATGGGAAAATTAATGGAGGAATGACTGACCCCTTAACAGTACTGGGAGGGGAATTTAAATGTGAATGTGGTGGCTAAGAGGGAACTACCTCAACTGTACCTGTGGACAGCTGAGCTTATGCCCTCCTCTCCCTCTCTAAAATTCCTGCACTGCTTGCAGATTCATTAAAGATGATTTTGAAGAGTAATTTGCAGTTGTCATGAATGTAAACAACAGAAATAGAACACTGAAACTGCAGAGGGAAGTTGTTTTGGATAGGTGTGGAAAAGCCATGTCCAGGGGAGATGGTATGAGATGGATTTTCAGCATGTGGACTCCTGCTAGGTTAGGACATGGACCTGTTCTTTCTGGGGGTAAATCTCGAGTCATGCGCTGCCAAGAGAATGGGATTAAGTTTGGATTTAATCTGTTCTCTTGACATTTAGTCTGGAGTTACTCTGCTATGAATCTGGAGGAAGAAAGGGATCATTGGCTATTAGAATTAGATATAAATTCAAAGGCAGGGTATCCTTTCAGGCCTGTCTGCTGTGGAAATAGAGCAAGTCATCAAAATGGGCTGAAAGAACAGGCAAGATCATGCACAAGAGGCTTTGAATGCTGTTCCTATCTCTGGGAAAAGGACTGGGTGATACTAGTAGTCAGCACCTGAGGTGTTTAGAACTGAGCAACCCATCCCCAGATCATTGCTTGAACATGGTACAATGGCAAAAGGGGGCTTAGGGTCTTAATAAAATATCCTGCTGCAGAGGAAGCAGATCCTCGGGGTCCTCCCTGCCATCTTTCTGCTCAGAGCAAACGTTGTTTTAATTGCTTGTTGTTTCATCTGGCTGCGTGTCCGAGCTGTGCTGCTCACCCGGCTCTCAGATCTGGCAGGCCTGGGGGGGGACTTTCACCACTGGCTCCCATCCCAAGCCTCTCCCTTCAGCCCAGGCAACAGCTGGCTGTGGTTGCAGCACCTCTGGAGCTTGTGCTCCTCGACCACTGCCCTTCTTGGAGAGCCCCAAGGTGCTGGGGGAAGAGGGAGGAATCCTTGCTTTGCACATGTGAGGGCGAGTTCCCAGCCTGCAGCAGCATCTCCCTGTCTGCCCTCTCTGCTGGAGCCCTGATGCTCCTCCAGGTGTGGTCCCTGCTGTGTCCCTCTTTGACAAGGCTGGAAGGACACAGCCTGGGATGTTGTTTTTGAGGGGGTTGGCTCGTTTTGCCTGCAGTGAGGGTCCTGCTGCGTGCCTGGTGTGCAGCGAAAGATGGAATTACTGATGTTCAGGAAGGGATTAATACCCAGGGGGTTGGTTCCTTGCAGGCTCTGTCAGAAAGCAGGTGGAAAAGAACTTTTTAATGTGAGATTTAATGAGGTGCTGAAAGTCCCTGCTGCAGGAGGTGAAGACCCAAGTTAGCCTAAAAAGAGACGAGTTTGCTCAGAGAGGATAAATTACGCAAATAAAGATAACGGCCTGGATTCTGTCCTGTATCGCGCCGTCCTTAAGCGACGTGCGTATCCTGCCAGCACCCCTGGGACGATCATTCCCTGTTTTCCCCTTTGGGATGCGCATCCCTCGGGCTGCAGCGGGAGCGGCGGCCACGAGAGGGCAGTGGAAGGATGCGGATTTCGGGGCGA
>NW_021940671.1:2546297-2556094 GCF_001715985.3 Manacus vitellinus | reverse complement strand
GGTCCAAACCATCCCAGGGGCTGCCCTTCCCAGGAAAAAAGAACTTTTTCTCCTCTCCCCCTCCATTTTAAGCATAAATCAGCAAACTGGAGCTCGGAACGAGGTCGGAATGGCGCGGCCCCAGCGTCACTGCTCTGTGGTGGTTTTCTTTCCTGCCAGGATATTTTTCTCCCCGCGGCTTTCACGGGTCTGTTGAGTTTTGCTCATCTTCCCTCGGTGGTCAGGGAGTCCTGTTAAGCTGCAGCAGCCCAGGTCTTCAAGGGAATGATCTGGTTTCTGTATCCAGAATGCTGGAGATAAGTCCCTGAACTGAGACAAAAGGGATAAACAGAGGAGACAATTTCAAAATTGTATTTTGTCCTGATTGTGAGGTTACAGCTTCTGTCTGGTTTCCCCGAATTTTTCAAGCAGGGTACACGTGGTTTCCCTAAGAAATAACTGTCTTGCCTGCAGAGAAAGATGCTGTAGGAACACACCCTATTCAGTCGAGTGCCAGAGGAAATTCAGAAACAGTTTGAAATTGTTTATTTTCTCCTTTCACTTTAACCTTATTCTGACTCAATCTGGTTCTGATTTTTGGACCGCACATAAAAGTAAAAAATTCCATTTTAGAACATTTCAGAATTTCTGTTCTGCAGAATATCCCAAGAGCTCGACTTTAATTTTTTTTCCTTTCAACCTGAAATCAGGAGGAAGCGAAATCAACACCCTGTCGTTTCTTTTGGAGAGAAAATCCTGTTTTCTGATCTCTTCCTGACACTGACTCTCTGATTTTTTGCTGGTGTGTTGAACTGGGATGGTGGCTTGGCTGTGCTGGAATGTGTTCATAAGAAGTCTCTCACTTCATCCTCTGCCTGACGTTTAGTGCTGAGGGCCAAGGCAAACCTAGATGCAGTTTGAGTCCTCATTGAACACTGATCCCCACTTGGAGATCTGCAGATGGGAAGTCTCTCAAGAATTATTATATCTGGCATCATTTTTTTTTTTCTTGGAAAAAGAGCCCGTGAGCTGGGGATGGAGCAGGGACGTTGATGAGAATTTGCAAGTATAAAGAGGCGAGATTTTGGACCTCTGAGCATGAATATATTGAGAGCTGCACAAGAATGTGCAGTCCTTCAAGGGAAATAGCAACTTAGACAGTGCTAAACGGCAAAAAGCAGAGCCTTGGTGGTACAGAGCCTAAATCCCCGCCCTGCCCCGGCAGTTCTCCTCCTTCCCCTGCTGATGGCAGTGCTCTGACTGCTAACCCCGCCGTGCTGAGGGACCTTCGTGCAACCCTGCAGAGTGATCAGAACCCTGTTGGGAACTCAGATGTGGCCCTGGATGAACATTTAAAGGGGAGAAATGACTCGCACGATTGTTTTAAAGTTAGTGGGTTTCCATAAGAGCTTGAGGCTGGGATATAGGTGAAGCGCTGGCAGATGGAGGGGTTGGAGTTGCTGTGCTTGAAGGTTCTCCTCTTCCTCCCTTTTCCACTCAGAGCTGAGGGTTTCATCACTATCTGCAGGCTGGCACGGCTTAATTGGCCAGCACAAGTCTGGCATCTGGTCTGGAGATTGCCTTTAGTGGTGAGCCTGATCCTCAACTCCTTCAGAGAGCAGCAAAGAGCAGGAGAGAACAAGAGCTCCAGGGAATCAGAATGTGCCGAGTTAGAAGGAACCCACAAGGACCATCCAGTCCAACTCCTGGCCCTGCACAGGCCCATCCCCAACAATCCCACCCTGTGCCCCAGAGAATCATCCCAACACTCCTGGAGCTCTGGCAGCCTTGGGGCTGTGTCCCCTGCCCTGGGGAGCCTGGTCAGTGCCCAACCACCCTCTGGGGGAAGAACCTTCCTCTAATATCTAAACTTTCCCTGACAGAAGGGAATTCCTGCAGTACATGCTCACATCTTCCTAGGACATATGGAATGAGGGTGCCACGGGAGAGAAATTATTTTGTTGGCCATCCCGTTGTTCATCTTTGAGTGAAATAAGTTTATTCCAGCAGAAATACGGCACTTGGATTGGAGGAGTTCCTTCAAGCTGTTCAGTTTGTGTAAAACTGAAGGGACAGGTGTCACCACTGGAGAGATCATTTTTCCAAAGTCTGAATCTTCAGTTCCAGGTCTGAAATTTCTTTCTCTTCAGTATAATCCTTTATCAAATAATGCAACATCCAAGCAGCCCCCATCTCTTGGTTATAAATCAAGAAATGGGATTTTCACTTGCAAAATAAGGTTTGCTGGTGAAGCTTTGATAATTTAATAAAATTAATAAATAGGGTGGTTTTTTACAGTTGGCCAGCACTTTCTGCAAAGTGGCAAATAAGCAGTTGAAGAAAAGACAGAGCCAGCTCTGAGCTGTGAGGTTTAAATCAAAACATGCACACTTAAAAAAATAATATATATCTCAGGGTTTTAGAGGCCCTGAGAAGGAGGAAGGACAATTCATCTGCCTTTGGGCTTAGGCTGGTGGCTTGGGTTGTTCAAAGAAGACAGCATGTGTGTGGGAATGCTTCCCCTGGTAAATGAAGATATTCACTCATCAAAGCAGGAACCTGCAAACGTGTGTTGCATAAAGGGGGAAATTCCAGGCATTCCTGGGGAAATTGCAACTTTGGGACCGCGGGATCGAGCCCGTACCAGGCAAAAGGCTTGTAGACCATCATGGGAGCCTGCCTGGTGCAGGAAAGGCTCGAGTGACCTGCAGGGGTGTGGCAGTGGCTCATAATGTTCCTGTGTGAGGAGGGAAGGAGGCATTTTCTGCTCCCGGTGGGCTGGAAGTTTCTTGCCAGCACAGCATTGCAGTTGTGCCGATAACCACAGCTCCCTGTGGCCACCAGTGATTCCCAGAGACCCCCCCACCCCCGGGAGCCTGCACACACAGCAAGCAGCAGTGTTTTAGCTGTTAATTGGATGGGTAAGTTGCCCTCTCCTGAGGGCCAAGATGAACTTCCCATTGACCCCAGAACTGGTTTCTGGAGGCTGGAAGGGAGCCCGAGGTGCTCAGAGCAGGTGGCTTTGACCGGCTTTTGCCGCGCCGGCTCTGTGGAGCTGGTGGGCTGTGGTTGCTTCCAGGCTTTTCGGAGTAATTTGGTGGGAAAAAAAAGGAAGGATTGGATGGATCCCAGGCTTGCAGAAATCAGTGGCACCCCAGTTCCCATGGGATCACCCAACCTACTGCTTTGGTGTAGTTATGAGCTGCTCCTTCCCAGAATAATCTTTTGATCCTCTACTCTGTGGGAAGGGGGAGGTTTTTGTAAAAGCGGTGTTGGGCAGCTCTTGCCTTCTCTTTGCTCTGCTTCAGGTCGTTGCTGACTCTTTGGCTTGTTCCTACAGCCACTTGCATCATCCTGACTGTTGGCAGAGCTACAGTGAAACTTAAAATTATCTCTTATTTTGCACTGAAACCACCTAAAAAAGCCCAGCTTGTCATATGCAGATGCAACCGGACAAACAGCCCCTGAAGGAAGGGAGTTGTGCTTCATCATGCTGTGGGAATGGGTAGAAAAGGAGACAATCAGGCTGAAATGTTCTGAGCAGATGCCCAGTGATGCTG
Organism: Manacus vitellinus; assembly: GCF_001715985.3. Taxonomy (NCBI): domain Eukaryota; kingdom Metazoa; phylum Chordata; class Aves; order Passeriformes; family Pipridae; genus Manacus; species Manacus vitellinus. Next base: position 2,552,555 of record NW_021940671.1, on the reverse strand, counting down.
GAGATGGGCTTGTAGGGTTGGGAGCAGGTCAGGGCTGTACCCTGGTGTGGTGCTATGTAGCTGTTACTTAAAGCCACACAGCCATTTTATCAGTTTTCTGTTAGAAAGGAAGGGAAACCTTCCAGGTGGGTTGTCTTTGTCTTGGACCACTCACAGTCATGTGCCTATGGTGGTACCAAAAGTGCTTGTTCCTCTGTGGAACCCACACTGGGAGAGCTTTATTCCCACTTGTGCTGAGTATTCCCCCAAATTTGGCAAACCAATGGAACTAAACCACTGACAACTGTCAGACAAGTCTTATTGTAGATCTGATCCATGTCCTCCAGCTCCCCTGTGGCCTCCCTGCTCTTATATGGCTCCTTTTTCTTAGCCTTTGGTGCTTGAGAGTCTTCTGCCCAGCCAAAACTAGCATCATCTAGAACTAGAGAACAGCTCACACACCTCAAGAGATGAACAGTGTCCCTCTTTGCCTGTTCACTGCAAAAATATTCCCCTGCCTTCCTCGCCTTCATCTGTCCAGTAGCCCTAAGTGGCTTTCCAAATGTGTTTATCTGGAATTCTTTACATTTTTGCCCTACGTCCCGCGCATGGGAAGCGCCGGGGCTCTGGGACGTGCCCCGTGCTGAAATCAGAGCTTAATGTACATCTGGTCCCTGGCCTGGTGCAGAGTTATCTAGAGGAGATGATGCTGTTGAAGGAAGAGCGCAGAAATCGGGGCAGTGCCCCCTGTGAAAACACAGGTGATAAATGTCCCCCGTGATCACATTCCTCCTCCTCTCGGCACCGCTGATCCCTCCGAGGAGGAAGGCAAAGTAAATTACAGCTCGCCTTAATTGGTTTGGGAGGCCAGGCTGGGAATACACAGAATATCTTTATGTAAAAGAAGTGGTTATTAGCAAGAGATGCAATGAAGTGGGGGTTTCAACCGGTCGGTGTCTTGTGGTTGGGTTCTCTGGTGTCTGAGAAGGTGCAAACTCCAACCGAAGCTTTTCCTGCCGTTGGGGCCTTCTTAATATTTCTCTCTCCCCTGTGGATTCTCCAGTGTCTAATAATATTACTAATAAGCTGCAACGTGAGCTCAACAATTTCTTTCAGTGTGGGCATTAATAGGCCTCAGGATACGGGAGAGGGCCCTATTTTCATAAAACTTGTAGGAGCTGTAAGACCTCTGCCCCCTCCACCAAGCTGGGCTGGAATTGGCCAACAAATTTGGAAGTTATTGGAGACGGGGGAGATGAGTATGTTTGTTTTATTTATATTTTATATATGTATCCCATGTGCAGGCTGATTGCAGAAACCTCATTTCTTAAGAGACCAAGCTTAAACCTTATGTTTGCCTCTCTATTGTAATAAACTGTGTCTCCTTTTATTTACCCACCTGTAGGATTTGATGATTTCCCCTTTCCCCCCTCACCCTCCACTCCTCAATTTCCCCCATATCCTGTTCCCGAAAGGGCTGGGGGCCCTTCCCAAGGGATCATTTCATGCTGTTTCCCAGGAGGTCTGCCTTGAAGGATGCAGATCTGTAGGTGCACATATGTTATGCTTGTATGATTTGCTCAGCAGCGAGAGGGGAAAAGTATTTACAGAGATAACCTGCTCTGCTTTTCCCCAGAGGCACTTTAGATTTGTGGGGTTTCTTTTGACTCTGTCAGAGGCACCTATATCCCCACAGGAGAAAAAAAAAAAAAAACCAAACCCAACCTGAAACAATGCAAAATAGGAGCAGCATGGGAATTTAAAATATATTTAGCCCAGAAGGCCACTTTTATTGACTTGGAAAGGATCTTTCTTTTGGGGACTGTTTTTGATGACACCTGAAAACCTGGGAACGCCGTTCCCGAATCGGAATCTGTGAGCCAATATGCTTTTTAATGCTCCTTGGGTCCTCCTCAGTGCGTGCCCACAAATTATCCCCTCACACACGCAACGTTGTGTCCACGTTTTCCTCTCCCAGCATTCCAGCCCGCTGGGGTCGACCTTGTCTCTCCGGGTGATTTAGGTTTTAGAGAAGGAATGGGTAAGGATTTGCTTTGACATTTAAAGGCAATCCAGGTAATTGATAGCACTGGCAGCGTCCATCTCTCCCTCCATATATCTGCACAACAGTATCTATTTTTGACGTAGCTGACACGCCATTTCCTTTGGCAGCCCAAGGGCGGCTCATCTTTAAATTAAACTCGTCTCCAACCCTTCCAATCTGTGAGCTGTACAGAGGCAGACACGGGTGGGGTACATCATCTGGAGACTGTGCAGGCATATTTGAGCAGGGTGATGTATTATCAAAAGGGCTCTGCATTACTGCTAGCTGGAACCAAAACAAGCTCTAAAGTATTAACTAATGACATGGGAAGTCCCTTAGGTATCTAATCACCTTTAATGTTCAGATTTAGAAGACAACTTTAAAGGAAGAAAAAGAGATTAGCGGGTCAGGTCAGAGCACCCCTTCCCCCCTCCCTCCGCCCCCAAAATACAATTGGCTTTTTAAAGTCAAAACCAGATTCATATTTCACCTCATCAGTAAATACACCATTAAAACCTAGAGCTTGCATCTCAGAGCAAAGCTGTGCTGGAGTTTGGAGGGGTTTGAACCTTTGGTTTCTATCAGAAGCCAGGATGGGCTCGGGGGTCTGGAAAAATCCCCTTTGTGAGATTTGAGCTGCTGTTTGGTGCTGTCTGGGTATAGGAATAGGAAGCCCCTGCAAAGTTTCAGCTGTAGATTCCCAGGTTTTCAGGCATATAAAACTGCTTGGCTTCCAAAATGGGTTGCCCTAATCCCTGCAGTGTGTTTTCCTTGTGCCAGAGCTCCCTACCTGGACAGAGGTGCTGTAGGACAGGCCAGTGTCGTGTAGGAAATCTGTGCAGGGGGAAGGAAATACTGATTTGGCCTCCCAAGACTCAGGCCAGCATGTGGTTTGCAGAACTGACTCTGTGGATTGGGGGAAAAAAAATCCTCGTAAGAAAAGGAAAGCTGTTGTCAGTAAATTCACTTTCCTGCATGGATGTGGACCCAGCTGTATTCCTTTGACTTGGAGCCCAGCAAAGCTTGGGGAAAAGACTTTCAACCCTGTGATTTACCCAGTGGGCCAGTTCCTGCCTCCCACACCAGTCTGTCTCCAGCTCTGAAGGAGAAGGAGGTGAGGTTTTGTTTCCACTTGGGGATGTCGCTGCTGTTCGTGGCAGCAGAAGTTCTGCCTCCCAGGGCTGGTTCCAGTTTAGTTACCCAGCTTCAGACTGGGATTTCCATAGCAGATGAACAAGTTTCAGCATCCCAAGTCCTGCTGAACTTTGCAATGTGGATTTTTGTGCCGTTCTGAGGCCTAGCAGTGGCACATGAGACCTCAGCATTAACCACGTGCCTGAGCAACCTTGGATGGAAAATTTGAAGGAATTAAAGTGACTTCAAAATCTGGGTTCCACTGATTTCTTTTTCCTCTGGTAGTGCTTTGACATCTGTGCCACAAACTCGGGCTTTCTGGAAAGTTTTCCTTCAATCCTTGCTCTTTTAAGGGTGGCCTGCAATCCTGGACCCCCCAGTGTTTCTAGAAAACCAGTGAAACATGGAGTTGCTCAGCATCCCTCCAAGCCAGGTTCAAAATAAGATGCTGGGCTAGCATAAAATCTGATGTCTTTCTCTTTTCCTTACTATCTTCACTCTTCAAAAACTGCTTAGGTACAAACCCGGTAGCTTTCGTATCCTCGTGTTCTTTTATGGTTTTCATCCAGAAAACCTTTACTTAATGACCTTAAATTGCTAGTCCTTTCTTTTGAGAGTATAATTTGTGTTAGGGTAGGTTTCAATACCTCTGGAAAAAAAGGGAGGACGGTAAATATGGGAGCTGGCCTGTGGAAGGGCGAGCAGGATGGGGAGAAACCCTACTAGTGTCTTTTATTTATTTAAAACAAAAAAAACCCCACCCAATCCACCCCCAACAAAAGCTGTGGAATTGTATCTGAGCTTGTGCACCCACCCAGGGCTGTGATGACGACATAAGCCACTGGAGCTCTGCTCTCATCTCATTTGTTATGATGTCACCTCTCCAGACATATTTATAATTTTGCCGTTTGCGGTTCCCGATCGTTTATTCCCCTTAGATAAATACACGGCCGGGGGCTCTGGTGATGTCGTGGTAAACCCTGGGAGTGAGGCCTGAGGGCTTTCTCATTGTGTTCTCTGTGTCTGGCAGCTTTCCCCACACTTGTGTGGTCACCCATGGGGAATGATCCCGATGGAAGGTTATCCAGGAGTAAGGAATGGGAAGTGCTGGTGGTTTTTTTCCTCTCCCTCTTTTCTGTCAGAGCCTGTGGGTTGGCATTGGTGTTGTGGTATCAGCTGGTGGTCAGTTCACCTGACCACCTTTGTAAGGAGCTGGAGATGTTTCCTGGGATAAGAACTGAGGATTAGGGCAGTCAGCACACAGAATCCACCTGCCCAGAGCACTGTGCACCCAAGCTCAGAAGAGGTAGCAGGGAAAATTGGGCTGTTTCAGGGCTTTTCTGGTGCCTCGTGCCCAAGTGTGTCCAGGCACAAGGATGGAAAGAACAATTTATCTGCTTGATCTGTGAAACAGCTTAAATCAGGTGTTTAAATGGTTAAGAATAGGTGAGGCCCTCTTGGTAAACCTATTATTATCACTGAATTATTACTACTTTGGCAAGATGAGACACGAGCACTGCAAGAGGGTGTCCCACACGGAGCCGATACATCCCTGACCCGCGCTCTCCCTCCTTCCCTCAGGAGGAGCAGATGAAACAAGGCTCTGAAATCTGCTTGGCACGGCCTCTGCCTTCACACCCAGCTGGAACCCAGCTCGCTTTCATGTTTCCCTTTTGATTATCCAAGTCCAAATTGTAATGGGAGATGACTGGAGTGGCAGAGGGGTGACGGTGCCCACCGACGTGAAACGGTGGCGTCGGGCTCCACCACCAGAGCTGGGTGGGCAGGGGCTCTGACTCCCTGCCAAAGTGGAGATCCTGTGCAGAGGGGAGGAACAGACAGATGGCAAATCAGTAGAGGCTCCAAGGAAGGTCTTTAGCAGGCAGATTGCTGGCCACATTTGCCAGTGACACACCAGTTGTTGCTTTTCTTTGAGCATGATGCTGTTTGGAGGGCTTGGGGCGATAGCACGGGCCAAGCTCTGCCTTTGCCTTGCTAAATGGACCCTGGGGAATATGGACCATTCTAGAAAAAGCCATCAAACTGCCTTGGGGTCTTCCATTATCCTGGGCATGCCTAGGAAGGATATTTTTTCTCCTGAAGAAGTCAGTGACAGGGGAAAAACTGGTGGCTCCATCAGCTGGTGCTCTGAGTGACACTGTATTAACATCATTCCTTGAGCTCTTGGAGGACTAATGTTTGCATCTCACATGCCTCTGAGCCAGCCCCAGGGATGCTGGTGTTCATCTCTCTGCATCTCCTGAGAGTGCTGTGAAAACCACACTGGTCATGGTCCAAATATTCTCAGTATTCGAAGAAGGACAAATATTTTCTGCCTCTTTATGCCAAAAACAACAAGGGTGACTGGGGGCTATTTTCTGCTGCCATCTCCTCACTCCAGTGTAAGGCTGTGGCTCTAAATAGGGCTTTACTGCCCTGTTACCATGGGCTGTATGACTTGCCTGTCTCTCTTTTTTATCTCCCAGCAGGGAAGATTGGACCACATCACTGATTTTGGGGGGTGAGCCTTGCATTTGTCCACCCCTTGTGCGTCTGGGCACATCTGCCCTGCTGAGTGAGGGTAATGAAGGTGGGGATGACAAGGGGCTGTTTGCTCTGCCTTGGTAGATGTGGCTTTAGGTGCTGAGTGAAGGCATGGAAATCTCTTGGGCTCCCTGTGTGGAAGATTGCACCGGTTGTACAGTCAGTACCAAGGGGGGAAAAGTTGTCAGCCTTTTTTATTCCCCCCCCCAAAAAAGATGCCCAGTTGCTGGTTTGGCTGCCAGCAATTGGGCTGGATGGATTCAGAAGAGTTTGCACCGGGGTCCAGAGGAACCAAGGCAGATTTTCTGGTGCCTGGGCAGTGCACGTGCAGTGCAGAGCTCTCTGCAAACTCAGCACAAGGAGATGGATGAGACTCTGTGAGAATGTTGTGAGGTTCAGATAAAATCTGCAGTTCTCAGGGCAGGGTCCCTGTGTGGTGGTGTCGAGGGTAAATGGAGTTTACCCACTTGGAACGTGACTGACATGTTGTTTATCCATTTCTCATCTACACCAGGCAATGGGAATAATTTCTTTTAATATCCTATCTTGACATTGGG
>NW_021940671.1:2544237-2546162 GCF_001715985.3 Manacus vitellinus | reverse complement strand
TGTACTGCTAAGGAGAGGTCTGAACCCCCCTGAGTTATGTAGTGCACTGTGCAGAGAGCACCCTCACTTGTGTTCTCTCTCTGCTGGCATCTTCTCTCATAATCATTCATCCTCTCTATAAACAGATTTCCCAGTAATGGTTTTCATTTTCTTTGAAGTGTCCCATTCATTCTGCTGCTCTGCCCATTCATGTGCTCGGGGTTCCTTGAAAGGGAGACAGACACAAACATCCAAAGTGCTTGAAATATGCTGGGGGGGGGAGGGAGTGGGCAGAGGCATTTCTTTTAAAATATATCTATTTGAGGGGACTTTCATACTTTTTACTTTTTCATCCATCTTTAGTTGTTTTTTTTTTCCCACCTAAATAATTATCTTTTTGATTTTTGGGTTGTTTTCCCCCCCACACCGATCCCAGTGCAGCGTGGTTTCTAAATTCCAGCCCCTGCAATCTGTTCCTGCTGCTTTAAACTATTAATAAATTGAAAGCACGTTCTGGAGGCTGTTTTAATCCAGCCCCAAAGTTAAGCAGGTGCTGAAGTGGTTTGCTGATGGGGGTGCATTGCTGAATTGGGACCTTCCAGCCTAAGACACGACTGTCATCAGGGCTTGGTGGCTGAGCTCACGTGAAAAGGAGGTCATATTTGGCCCTGAAAATCAGGAATTTTGTTTGTCCTCTGTGAGGGCAGGGGAACTGTGAGGACTGTGAGGAAGGGCTGAAGGCATGAACACGAAATGATGGTCAGTTGTGGAATGCCATTCTCTGGAACGCTTCACCTGCATCAGGATCCCTTCCTGATGTAGGAATAGCCCAGATTTAAGGTTGAATGGGTGCAAATGCTGCTTTATTTTGTCCCAGTGTCCTTTGTCATATCTCTGTGGGGTCTGAACCTCCCGGGGCTTCCTCATGGACCACACTCCCCTGGATCTTTCTCCCCTGGTTGAAGAGGGACTTTGCTCTAAGCAAACCAATTTCATTTCAGTGGCAAGGCGGCGGTTTGCGATTGGCTCTAATTGTGTCCTCAAAGATTTGTCCCTGGGTCAGAGGAGGAGACCTTGGGGTTCTGGTTAAAAACAGAATCACACAGACTTTCCAGGGGAGATTGGGTTTAGGTTTAGAGCGGGGATGAGCCCTGATCCCATGTGAAATGTCTGCAGCTCCTCCTGAGCCACAGCCCTGAGAGCCTTTGCAAAACCAAGTGCCCCAAGCGAGTTCTTGTCTGGGCTTTTTCTCTTGACACTTGGCCTTTCTGCCCACACATTCAAGGTTGCACGTGGCATTTTTGGGCTGTATTTGTGGCCAGCCTGGGGTTCTTTTTAATTATTGTTATGTCATTATGGACTGGGGGTTTGGTATATGGGAGAGAGAATGGCTTTGCTGTTTCCCCACCAGATTTTTGCGTTGGGTTAGTTTTTATTAGGACATGTTTGGCTTTGATTTCAGATTTATATGTAGTTCTGTTCTATCAGGCTCCAATAGGCTTTTTGAATCCAGGCCCTCGTATAAACAGAGAATTATGATTCCAACATTATGCCTAGTAGCAATAATAATAATAAAGAACTGGAGGTTTATGTTTGCAAGCCCAAATTCTCTTTCAAGGCACTGAACCTCTGCATGGCTGTGGACCAGGGAGGACACTGTTTCAGGTGGAAGGTCTGTGCCCGTCTGACTGAGAGGGGTGGGGTCTGGACCAGATTTGGGTGAGGAACAGAACTGGGGGAAGGAGGGAGGAACAAGCCAGCCCCCAGCATACCACAAATGTGTTTTATATTGTAATATCAAACATTGACTTATTCTGTGCTTTCTGTTAAAACAAGTCATAAAAAGAACTACTTAAAGGGGACTCCATTCCTATATTTTATATATACCCACAGAGAACATGTGGAGTGCAGATAATGGTGACCAACCTTCCCCCTCTGCTTTGCTC
>NW_021940671.1:2542761-2544027 GCF_001715985.3 Manacus vitellinus | reverse complement strand
AGCCGCTGGAGGGGACGGGAGGGGTGGTCAGCTTGGGGTGGGATGTAATTGATAGCAGGGAAGAGCTGTCACAATAGCAGGATAGGAAACCGGCTATCCGGGACAGAGCCAGCTTTTAAAAGCCCCTAATCTGCCAGTCTATGTATTAAAGGGCTGATTTGAGGGGAGGACACGGGGGGGAGGGGGGTTAAAGAGGAGGCCTGACTCCTGTTAGCTCCTTCTAATGAGGCAGTTGAATAGCATTTAAAAGGGCTCCTGGCCTGGCATGAAATCTCACAAAGGAACCTCCTTATTTTAATGCACGCAACTGACTTTGCTTTACAAACACTTTTATAGTGTCCAGACACTTACAAATCGACCTTCAGTGATTCTTGAGTTAATACGAAGTCTTGGGAAACATTAATGCGCTATTAAAAAAAGGAAAGCCTCTCAATAGATCTTTCTAGTCTTACAAACACGCTCAGAGTTCTCGAGTACTCAACTCCCGGTATAAAAATGTAAAGTCGTTTAAGGCTATTAATGGGGGGAGGGAGTCGATCCTGCATTCCTTGCCCGAGTCTCTCATTTAAGCTATTAACCTCCCGCTTGTAGTTGTTTGGTTTGTTTTTTTCGCGAGTAAAAAGCAACGGATTTTGGCTTCGAGCAAACATATTTAAAACCTCGAAGAAGGGCTTGTGTGTCGGCAAGTTTATCTTCCCCCCCCCCTCGCCCCACGATATGTCAGTTGCTTTAATAAAAAATCCCCTATTACCTCTCCCTACAGACCTCGGCTCTCTAATTATCGAACAATGAGGGGAAAGAATTTTAGGGGTCCCATCCTGCCAAGCAAAAAAAAAAACTGGAGGAGATGGGGAGGGCGAGATCGGATGCTGTGTGAAAGCAGCTTGGAAAATACCCCCTTTCCCTTAAAAAAAAAAAAAAAAAATTGAAAAAAAAATTCCGTGCAGCAGAAGAGAAACGGTTTAATTTGGCAAGCGAGATTAATGAGGGATGTAGAATGAGTGGAGTAAATCGTAGTGGAATAGCTCGGCGAGGCAGGAAATGTGTGTGTGTGTGTGTGTATGTGCAGTGTGGGTATGTGTGTAGCGTGTACAGCTTGTGCTGATCCTGGGAGAGAGATGCTGCATTTTGGGGTTGGGAGCTGGGATTCCCAACGGGTTTGTCCCACAGACACGGCAAGGGAATGAGGAAAAACACAGAGAAAGCAGCGTTGTGAGGAGGAATGGGGCGAGATGTTGCAGGGGGGGTTTTGGGGATGGGTTTTGA
>NW_021940671.1:2530069-2542275 GCF_001715985.3 Manacus vitellinus | reverse complement strand
ATTTAAGCCCAGCTCAAGGGAAAGCGCCGTTCGTGCGGGGCCGGCCGCGCCGCTCCGCGCAGCCCTGAGCGCGGAGGCTCCGCTCCAGCGCAGAGCGGGGAGCCCGGAGGAACCGGGCAAATAAACAACTCTCTGTTTTATCTCTTTGCTTCCCCCTCTTCGGTTAAATTCGCGGGAGGGGGGGAGTGGGTTTGAGCATGCGAACAGCTGCTTAAAATCTAATGTAGACAAATAGACATCTTGTACAACATTAAGTTTTAGTAGGCAACTCATTTGTTTTGAAGTGCGCTGGCGAATAGTTTGGCAAAGAGATTTTCTCCCTTTTTTTCCTGTTCCTGGAAAGTAGCTGGAGTGTTTGCTGGGATGAACTGGAATAGGGTGTTTGGAAAAAAACAGGGCGCTCTGTCCGTGAAGGCTTCTCAGCCCTCGGGTCGCTCCCCTCGGAGCCCCGGGCTGGGGTCGGATTCCTTTTACGCAGCCGAAAAACTAATGGGAACAAGTCCCAAATAAAACCAGACGTAGAGGGAAGACCGTGAGGATAAAATAGATATTTATTATCTGGATAATCGGCGCTTCTGCAAAGAGCTTTAGAGAATCTTAATGCTTGCAGAGAGCTCTGGGGCATCTCTTTCTTTAGGCTTGTGCGATGTTAAACCGAAAAAAAACTTGGCACGGGGGTATCTTGAGTTTGTAAATTCGGGCTCAGCCGTGAGAAGCTGTCGGTGATGGAGAATGGTTCTCCCACCAGGACGGACACACGGACTGCTCCGCGCCTCTGGCAGGGGATGGAGAATAATATTAATTATAATTCGGCTCCGTATTTTATGGGAACGGTGGAGCCAAGAGCACGGAGGTAAAAACCAAACCTGTGTCCGGCCAACCGTGAGGAGAGCAGCTCCAAATGAGAGGGTTAGAGTTCGGCGGGGGAAATTAAAATAAAATGGGTAAATTAACTGGAAAATAAAGATTTTGTTGTGCAGGGTGCTGTCACCCACGGAGGGTGCCGGTGTCTCTCCTCTCCAGGCGAAGGAGCTGCAGTCCTCCCCTAAATCCCTCCCTGTAGCAAAACCACTAGGACTGGATACTGGGGAAAAAAGAGGAAAACTGCAATTGTTTGTGAGCTCGTAGGGATAACAGGTCCCTCTGCTTGAGCTACTGCCCTCTCCTGCCTTCCACGTTTATTTGTATGGACAAAAATTTCATAGGTTACCTAATTTTTTTTTGTTTAATTCGTTATGTATATATATATATTTATTTTTTTGCTGATTCGTACTAAGACGATGTATTGAATTACTAGATGGGAAACAGTCTGACTCCCAGGATAAAGTTTTCTGCTCGATCAGGGGTTTGTTTGTCCAGGTTCTTTTTCTCTCAGAAACCAATTTGTGGAGCTGCCGGTGCGGCGGCCCCGGGCGAACGCCCCTCTGGACTTTACCACTTGGGAAAGATGTGATCCGGGGGTTAAAATACGGGTGGGTTTGGGTTGGGATCCTCTGAGTATTTTTTTTTTCTTGATTATTTAAGAACAAGCAAAAAAAGCACACACACGAAAAAACAACCAAACAAAAAAAAACCCCAAACCAAGAAACCAACCTAAAACAACCCCTCTATATCTCACCTATTTGGGGAGGGAGGGGGAAGCGTAGAAAGCTGCAGCGTGCTCGGAAAAGCGTTTTTTTGGAGCAAGAAGGGAAAACGCAGCTTGCACAACTTGCGGAAGGGTATTAAATCCCCGTTCTCTGCAGCTGCACGGGGCTGCGAAAATCCTTTTGGAAGGGAGCTGGGAATTCAGGCGGAGCGCGGCTCCAGCCGCAGAGAAGAGCCGGGGCCTCCGCGGTTCCGCGGGCTGAGCGCACCCGCGGAGCGGCCGGGCCGCGGCCTGGAGGTGATTTATTGTGTGTTGGTTTGAAATCGTTCCCCCAAAACAGAAACAAACCATTGATCTCCCTCAAAGGCTCTGGATCCGCGGACGATGCGCGGGGGGCGGCGGGGGCTCCGCGCTCAGGGATGGGGAGGGGGGTGTTTTCTCTCGCTGCTCGGAGCCAGGGAATATAAATTTTTCTGCCCCAAGCCTTGGCTTGGCGGGGGAGGAACTCTCCTCTCGCTTTAAGTCCCGACTTAATTTTTTTTTTTAGCTTAAGGAAGCCATCGAGCCCTCCCGAGCAGCGAAGGTGCTGCCGGGTCTGTTATCCCTCAATTATAACTCCATTAATATCTTCTGCTCGTGGTCAGCAGCGCCTCCGCGGAGCGGGAGACGGCCCTGCCTGCGCGCCGGGCGGCGGAGGCAAAGCGCGCAGCCGGTGCCAGGTATTGCCCTTATTATTATTCCTATTACTCCTTTTATTTATTTATTTATTTATTTATTTATTTATTTATTTCCATAATATCCGCTGCGTCCGCTCCTCTGCGCGCATCCCGACTCCCCGCGGAGCGCTGGGACCCGCACCGAGCCCGAGGTGTTAACGAGGGGGCGAAAGGGCCGCGGAGCGGGGCGCGGGCGCGGAGCCCCGCGGAGGGGCGCGGGAGCTCGGAGGAAACGCCTTTTGGGTTTCTTTACGGGCTCATTTTCTCAGAGGAGGATTTTACTGCGCGCGTAAAGAATTTCCAAAAGCGGCGGTAAATATTTTTCTCTTCTGGCGAGTTATTTATTGGCACGAAGAGAGGATTTTTTTTTTTTTTCCCCCCCCCCCCCCCCCTCCCCTCTTTATAAAGCTACATGTGGTGACCATATAGGATCAGAAATAATGTGGCCTTTCTGGTTTTTGAAGAACTGCTAATGTCATTAAAGGTCTTCCTAACACGCCAGCTAGGAGTTCAAAAAGCCTCGCCTTTTATCCTGAGCATATATTTGGTTGTTTATAAAGTGCAGACTTCCTTATGCTTCGAGTGCATCAGGAGGATTTCTTAACTCTGTAGAAGGATCTGTTTTCAACTATATTCTTCTTTGGAAATTGGACTGTTTAACTGGTGTCTTTCACACTTCTTTGCTGGCTGCTATTTTTATACATTCAACCGCAGATGAGGTTTTTCCCCCGCACACAGAAGCAAAGAAAGAATTATCCCCTCTGCTTCGCGTTACAGAAAATATCTGCGCCGGCCACTAATTGTCCATTAGTGCTAATAAGTGGCTAAAACAATATTAGAAGATAACCCGAGCAACCTGTCTTCTTTATTTTCATTTGACTTACTGAAGTCGGGAAGGTTTTGACGAAGACCCGACTAGACGTGTCCAGGGAATCTGTGTACTAAACTTTTGGACTGTTGATTTTGAGGGTCACTTATCTAAGCTAAGTTCAAAGTGTCACCTGCTTTAATCCCTTTTCTGTCATGCTCGGAGAGACTCCACACAGCACACAGTTTTCTTCTCAGAGTGCCTGGAAAAATGTCTCTGTCTCGATTATTATTTTTTTTTTCTCCCCGTTTTCCCCTCGCAAATACATTAGGAAATTTTCCCCCCTCTATTCTAGACTCTTAGGGAAAACTCATTTAAATTCGGTTATTAATATTTTCCGGGCATGCTCTTTTAGCGTGCCATTTGTAACATATTAGGATGAATTATATGGGTTAGGGGGTTTTTGTTTTTTCTGGAAAAAAAAGGGACGGGGAAAAAAGAAAAAAAAAAAAAACAGAAAAGAGAAAAATCCCGAGAAAGAAGGCCTATTCTATTAAATAGAAACAAGATGTTCAAATATAGAATACATGAATTTGAAATCTGGTGTTTTCCACTCTCGGATGTTGATGGCGTTAAAAAAAAAAAATCCACTTTGCTGCTTCTGCAATTTAAATCCTTACACAGAAACATAAATTATCCACTGGGATATTATTTTTAATTAAAATTCTCTTTCCTGAAGGAGTTGTTTTTAAACTTCTCCTCGGTTTTCCTGAAGATTTTTCTTTTCCCTCCGATTTAACGTTTTCATTAATTGAGGGATTCTTAAGCCGGGTCTCGCGAGCGGGTTGGTGTTTTTGAAACTTTGACAGAAAACAGTCCACTTGTTTTGTTTTGGTTTGGGCGAATGGTTTTGGTGAAAATGCATAGTTTTGGAACAACTCAGAGGGAGTGGAAAACTTCTTGCTCCTCAGACACGTCAATGAACAGTGTTCACACACACAAAAAAATCCCATGTTTTTTCAATGAGCTCTTGAATGTCAAGCCCTGCACTGAGGCTTTGGAGGGGCAAACCTAAATTTACGCCTCTCCAGCCAGTTTTAGGCACCTAAATAGAACCGGAGCCATTCTCAGAAGTGCTGAACCCTCGCAAATCTGGGTGAAGACAAGGAAGACAGCTCTGGTTCGTCGCCCCTAAAATCCAGTCCCTTTTCTCTCACTGCCCGCATGTGACTTCAGGCACTTGGACTGGCTCCTGAGTTCAGCTGCCTTTATCATTTCCTCTCAGGGAAGACCTGGAGGAGCAAGGAGAGAAGTACTTCTGTACTCAGCGAAGCGAAGGACTTGAAGCACTTGGTGGACTTCAAAAGGTTTGGGAGGGGCAGGGCAACCCACCTGCTTTGTGTTAGATGTGTGGATGGTCTGAGAGGAACCACCTCGGCCGCTCAGCCCGGCATCCCCAGGCAGTCCCGTAACGAGCCCCAGAAGTATTCCTGGAGCATCCACACCACAAAACACCTCCCGCTACCTGGGAATAAATGTTCAGGTGCTGGAGGGAGAGACCAACCGGCTGCCAAGCGGTGAGGGACCCCGAGAGGTCTTGGCTGCGTATTTTTAAGGCTCACGTTGTTGCAAATCTCAGGCTCGGCCGTTCTGAACGCCCCCAGGTTTTTTTCCTGTGTTTTGGTTTGGTGCTTTGTCTGCCAGAAGTGTCCCCTCCTGCCACTTCAGGCACTCAGGGGGCAAACGAAGTGTGTAGTAAAAACGAATCAAAACTAAAGAAAATCAACTTCTTTGTGTCCCCTAGGAAATTCTTTTGGGAAGGGAAAGAGGAATTTTGTTGGTTACCTGAAGCTGGTGTGTATTAAGGCAACGTGTCGTCTTTTTTCCTGGGTATTTCTAGATTTTGGTGGGATTTTCGAAATGCTGGGGTCCTGGTCCAACAGCTGAAGGTCTGCTGACCTGTCAATCCTGCTCTCCATTTTATGTCACCAAACATGTGTCCCGTGTCCCAGAAGATAAGGAAGGTGAACGGGAACTGAGGGCACAGACAGAATTATTGGGGCAGGTACATCTGCTAATATGTCTTAGTGGTTTCATTGACTTTTTCCCTTTTTCCTGTAATTTCTGAATCAATCATTCTGCTATCAGTTAGCTCTAGAGATGGATGAGTAACACCAGTGAGATAAAAGAGTCAAGACTCCCTTTCCTGTGATTTGGCTGCTTTTTGTTAACAGTGCTGAGTGCCATTATTTCCCATAAAAGACATCTGGAAAATCATCGATGTGTGGTGGAGAAAGTGGCTCTTCTCTGCTTTGTACTCCCCTTTGATCCAACATGGAGCACAATTCACTGCCTCTTGAGATCAATAGCTGCCATCCTGGGACGTTTTTCACTCTCTTATGCTGGGGGTGATTTGAACCACTTTAAGAAAATCTGAACGTTAACTGCTTTTTGTCTTAGAATGTGTTTATTTATGAATTTGTGACAGCAAGGCCAATGCCAGGAAGAGAATGGCATGGACCAGCTGGATATTCCCACTCAGTACAACCGGTTGAGTTGTTCCTCTGAGCTGGATTGGCTTCACCTTTGTAATACCACATGACTGAAGATTTACAAAAGTCTGGGTGGCCGTGGCTGGGCTGTAGAGCCACGGGCTAATCAAAGCAGAGACCTCCAGAGCCAAAAGCATCAGCTGCTCTGGGCTGAGTTTAAGCTGCCTACCTGGAGTAGGGATGGGTTCAAAGCTCTTTGGACAGGGGGTAAAAAAGGAGGGGACCAGTGTGGGAAGGGTTCTGTGGGCTTGGGCTCAGCAGAAGCCTAAAGCTCTGCTCTGGTCTTTTTAACCCAGAGTAGCCAGCCTGTGATTCAGGAGCTGTGTGTAGCACTCTGATGTTTTGGATGTGGCTCCTGTGCCAGGACTTTGTCCTGGTGAGGCTGTCTCTGCTCTGGGCAGGAGGCAGGGCTGAGGGGGGCTGGCATTAGACCCAGTCTTGTGCTCAGCACAGCCTGGTTCAAGGCTGGATCCTTTGGATCTCAATCCCCATGTCCCACCGGTGACTCGCTCCCTGTTTTCCCCATCCCTGCTGTTTGATTCCTCAGTGAAAAGACATCTGGATGGGTGAGAGTGACTGTGTTAAGCTTTTCCTTAAGAAAGCAGCTCTCGGATATGTGAGAAGGCTTGACAGTCCTGAACAGGAACTTGTGACCTACATATTCCATGAATGGCTCAGTCGGATGGACTTTGAGATGTTTGTCTGCTCAGTGCCTCTGCTTTCCAGCACTAAATCCTGTAGTACTCGACCTGAAAGGTCCTGCTAATATGAGTAGGATCAAGCACAGAGCTACAAAGAGCAAGGGAGGTCATTATTTTCACAGGAACTGAAAGCTGGACCCTAAATCTTCAGAGGAGAGCGGTGCCTAGAAACCGGCTGTCTAATATATCTGCTGTGCTAAACTGGTAGCAGGGAGGGGAGAATAAAAATGTGCTTTGCAGTATAATATTGCTTTGTGCCTCCAAAAAGGCTTCTAATTTTATGTTTTAAAGGCAAACATTACAGCTAATTGAAGAGCAGAGAGGGAAAAATGGATCTCCTTTTCTAAGTGCCAATAAGACTGGGTTCTGGGCCAGTGGTTCTGTGAGAGGTCTCCATTTACTACCTGTCCTAAACCTCAGGTATTTTAGAAGGAAAATGCCTGCCATATATTAAAGAGAAAAGTCATTAAATGGATGTCAAAAAAAAAAAAAAAGGAGGACAGAGAAAACCCATATGACTGAATTTATGGCTTGCTTAAGAAGCACAAGGTAGCACTGAGAAAACGTGAATGGGAACAAGGGGGCGTCCATGCCATGGAAAAGGCATTTAGCACTTGCTGCCTTTCTAGTGGTGACCTCTGAAGAGGTCCACCAGGATGGCAGTGTCACTGTCCCATCCCTTCAGCCCAGCCCCTGCTCCTGTCTTTTCCCCCAGCCCTCCCTTCCTCGACCAGAATAATCCTCCTCCTGCTCCTCACTGGGAGTTGGATTAGGCCCCGTGCCCAGAAAACTGCTCGGATTTTATTGCTCTGTTGAATGCACCCATTTGCCTCTGGAGGAAACTGCTGGAGCAGTCCTGAGCCAGCAGGAAAGTCAAGGCTTTGTGGGCATGCAGGCAGGAGCCAAGCTAAAGGAGCAAGAGGCAAAGGGAATGCTCTCAGGGACAGCAGATTGGGAGCAGGGGCTCGGCTTTGGGAAGGAGGATGCAGGAAGAGGGTGATTTAGCCATGACCTGTATGGAGGCAGAGTGTTGAGAGTGTGTGGTGTCACAGCAGCAATCAGGCTGGGGGAGGCTTAGGAAATCCATGTGCAGGAGGAGTTGTCCTATTCATTCAAGCTTGGGTTGTTCTAGAGGTATGGACAGAGCTTGGAGCAGGAGGATTCCCTCCAAAGCAGTGAGAGGGACTGAGAGGTGGGAGGAGACAGGCAGGGACAGCGAGTTTGGCAATGCCATGAGCTCCTGTCAAGCTCGAGGCTCTCCTTTTGGACATCCAACCTAAATGAAAGAACTAGAAATCCCATCCTAAAGGGCATCTTGTCCTTCCTAACCCATTCCCTTCTTGTCTTCAGGCTCAGCCATGAGATGCTGTGATCATTCCATGGGACCAGCCTCTCAGGCAGGCTGAACCACGACACAGGGCAATGATTGCCCCCCGTTGTGTTTGCCCTGTCTTGCAGCAAGCCAGGCAACAGCTCTCACAGCAGATGCTGTGTGGTGCTGCTCCTCATGGCTGCCTCCCTGCATCCCACTGTGCAAATCATCACCAGCTTTAGGTGTTTTGGGAGCGGGGAAATCAGAAAACACCAGGGTGGAGCAGTGACTCCCATTCCACACTGTGAGTAGCAACAGTGGAATGAAACCTGTTTTGTTGCTTTTTCTCATTATCTTTGTGCCTGGGTTGATGTCCCAGCTCAGTTCCAGTGCCAGCCAGCTGCTGTGGGAAGGGATGGGCTGATCCCTGCCTTTCCTCACCTCCACCTCCACAGCTGCTCATGTGTCCCTTGCATCAGACCTAGAAGGTTCTGGCTGTAGGGTGAACAGGATCACCCAGCTGAGCTGATGGCAGATTAACCCCATTAAAATATGGTAAAGGAGCTGGATTTTGTGTCAGATCAGGTACTGGCTGGATCTTTCATGGTCCTGATCTTTTCTCTGCCTTGGAGTGGCTTTGGTGTGATCAAGACAGGAGAGGTGACTGCCAGAGGGTTTTTTGTTGCCAAGCTACTGTGGAGGGGAAATGGAGGGGAAGATCAGTGGGAATCCTGCTCTGAACTCTGTGGGAGAGACACAGAGTTTGGGAGGAAGCAGATTTGTTTTCTCCCATGCTACTGGTATGCCCTGTGGTCTTGGGCACCTCTCCTAATCCTCCTGTGCCTGCCTTGTCCCATCCTTCTGCCTCAGGAACTCTGGAGAGACAGGGTTGGCCTCTCCCTCTGTGTCTGTGGGATGCTTCACACGGTGGTGTCTGTCACGGTGTGGCCTCTGGACTCTATCACAGCCCTACTACTATTAATAATCCAGAGGATTAGAAAGATAAGCCAGTTACAGCAGGACTCGGGCTTGTCAGTGCTGTCCACTGACTTGTGGTATCTCCTAGGTGGGGGAACTGCTCTGCTCTGTTTATTTACAGTCTATAACTTTGCAAATGGTCTAATAGCGGCTCAGGTTTTATTTCTTTGCAAACCCCTCAGCGTAGGAGACATCTGTGCTGACAGAATTATCTTTTTCTTCTTCTTTTTTTTCTTTTTTCCCCCCCCTTTGCCTACAATGGTGCCTTTAACGAGAGCTGGGCTTTAATTGGAGGCTCAGATGAATCCCTCCCCCTCAGCTTGGGGGGGAGATGCCTGACAAGCAGCACAGGAGTAATATATGGGCAGAGCAAGTACACATAGCTCAGCCACGAAGCACAGGATGTCATGCATTTAATGTGTGTTTAATCCCAAAGAAGCACAATTATTTCACTTATCCATAGGCAAAGCACAATAAAATTCTGCCCTTTTTTTCCCCACGTGCTGAGCTGCCTGGTTGCAGCTGAAGGCAGCAGCTGAGGTGTCCCACAGCTGAGGTGTCCCACAGCCACAGCTCCCCACTGGGCTTGGTGTGGCTCATCCCTTGCGAGTGGGGGGCTCCAGGCTCCTCCAGCTCCACGTGGGGATGCTGGAGGCTTTGCTGTGTAGGAGGGCTGTAGGACTCCCTGGGGTCACGGCAAGGTGAAAGTTGTTTATTCCACGGGGGAGGATCTAATCGAAGCTGGAGCGGAGGGACAACCCCGTGCTGACTGATCTCCCTCTAGGGGCACTTTTCCTTTTTTGATGTGATACTAAGTGGATTTTGTCTCCTGGCTGATACAAGAGGGTTTTTTTTTTCCTTGTCAGAAGAGTCGTGGTGTTCCTTTTGCAGATGGGGAAAACAAAGCTCAGGAAAGTGAAGGGCCAGGATGGGGGTTTTGAGAGCCAGCCCGTTGTTCTTTTCCCTAAGCTGGGCAGTCTGTATCCCTGTGCACCACCTTGGCATGAAAACAAGAGCTAGTGCAGGGATGATGCTCATACAGGCACAGATCAGCTGCTGGTCCTTCCCTCTGAGTAGTGTCCCAGCCACGAGGTTTGAGTGAAATCAAGCAGCAGAGAGTTGCTGTCCTTGAGAATCCCAGAATTTATGAGACCATCAAGTTCCTTCCAGCTGTGAGACCTGACTTAGCCCTACCCAGCAGCCAAACTGTAACTCAATCACACATCTCTCTCTTCTCTCTCCTGCCCTTGTATTTTACAAGGGGGATTTAGGAGAGATGCTGTGTGTGTGGAAGAAGGGATGAGGTGTATGGAACGAGTTTTATGGTGTGACAGATATTACCTGGGATCAGCACAGCCGGAGGGAGGCTTTTCAGTGCTGCAGGACAAATGAACTTGCCAGCCACACCACAGAGGCTGAGGGCTGGCTTGCTTGTGCCATGGGAAAGGGGAGGAGAAGGAGCTGGCAAGGAGCTGGCCTTGGCTTGCTGCTGGCTGCAGCCTGGCTCCCCAGGGCTCTGGTGCAGAGCACAGCTCTTTGCAGGCTTGCCAAGGCACCTGCTGCATTCTGTGTGTCAGCCCTCTGCACTGCACTTGTTGTCCATGTTTCTGCACCTTCTTCCCACCCTTTGCCACCAGTTCCTGCCCTGCTGGTGAGGTGCCAACTCCCAGTGCCACTCTGGCTCTCCCAGTTACCGTAGTCATGCTGTGTAAGGTGTTATTCCTCTCTCCTGGAGAACAGCTTGTCTTGTGGTTCTCCCCTGACTCCTGCCAGCATGGGCAGTGGTGGACCAGCCCTCCCATGGTGAGAGCCCCCTCTCCTTAGTGACCTCCTCTGCCACAGCAGATCTTAAAAGCGTGTTTGGAAAGGACAAATGAGTAGTGAAACTTGAAAGAAACTTGATTGCCAAACATATTCTCAGAGAGGGATTTTCTGGTGTCTAGTCCAGAGAAGTCATTGCTGTGTGCAGCTTTCTGTAGGTGCTCTGGTTTGGGGATTCTCTGATGTCCAGGAGTGTGGCTGAAGTCCGTGGCTCTCTCAGCCACGAGGGCACTGATTTTTTCCTCTTTTGTGTTGCATAGAATTTTGTTTCTATAGGAGTGACAACATGGTGGTGGAAGTGGGACCAAACACCCACCAACTGTGATGAGACAGGAGAGACAAATAATTGATGGAGGCAGGTACCTGCAGGCAGGGCTCATGTCCTTTCCTTGGGGAAACAGGCTGAGCACTTGTTCTACAGAAGATCACACCAAGCTGGAGCCCTTGGGGATGACCCCAGGTCTTATGACCTGTACCACTGGATGCTGTGACACTGAACACATCTCTAAAAGAGGGGGCCTTTCACCCACAAATAGAACCATGAAGGTTTTATTTAGTTCCTAATTCTGCAATTTTGCTTCAGGGTGGAGCTCATCACCCTGAATCATCACCCTGCTCGTGGCTGGTGAGGATGGGGGAGCACTTCCCAAACCATGCCTGCTCTGTGCTCTGCCTCTGGGGTCTCCAGAGGGTAGGAGTGGGGCTCTGCACAATTTCAGGACCCAGGTTTGAGGAATCTTATGGGCACCCTTTGTTGGCATCTCCCTAGAAATGACTCTTCACCCCGTGGACTCAGCTTCTCCTTCCTTTCTCCCCAGTGTCTCCAGGCTCTTCCTGCTCCCCTTTGATAGCACTGGGACAAGTTAATAAGTAATCCCAGGGCTTCCCTGGTGTGGTACAGACCTGCTGACACCCAACCTGACCCTCTCTGCTGCTGACTGGCAGGTGACCCCACAGCAGGCAGGTACCATGGCTGGGAGAAGTTGTCCCCTACCCTGGGAACCAGGTGTGGGACTCTTGTGACAAGAGCAGTGTTTACATGAGAGGGGAGGCCACGGGGTTTTCACACTGGGATTTTGGAATGTCCCCCCCCACCCTGTTCCTCCTGAGTAGCTGGTCAGAAATGTTTATGAAGGGCTAGAAAGGAAACCTGTGTGTATAATACCCCACACCAAAAAGCCAGAAAAAATCTCCCTGAAACCACAGGGTCAGCCTGGCAGGTTTGCAGCATTAATTTACTGGGGGCTTAAACAAACAGAGGCAGATTTGCACTCCTGCCTCCTCCTCTTCCATCTCATGCTGTGCTCCACAAGGTGGGAGCCACCTTTGCTTTGGGATTCCCAGGAGGGGTGAGGCTGGATGGTCCTTTAGGTGGGTGCTGTCTGTTAGAAATGATTTCTGGCCACTACACTTCCCTTCCCCTCCCTCTGAAGGAGAAGGGGACTGAAGGGGCAGACTCCTCATCAAGCTGCTGAGTTAATTGTCGCCGTCCACGCTCTCAGCCTGCGGTCTCTGCAGGGAAACGCCGCTTAGCTCTGACCCCGCTTCCTTTCTGGTGACGTTAATTCGCTTGACCCGGTGTTTGCTGATCTCCCGTTCCCCTGCAGCTGACAGGGGGTGTGCGGGAGGCTCGGGAAAGGCAGGGCACGTGGTCCCACTGTCCTGCTGCTCGCCCAGCCCGCAGGGAAGGAGGGCTGTGCTCCAGGGCAGGGGCAGGAACTCTTTGCTCC
>NW_021940671.1:2524912-2529504 GCF_001715985.3 Manacus vitellinus | reverse complement strand
CAGCCCGTGGCATCAGGGAAGCTCCCCTGTGTGGGAGAGGGTGGGTGGCTCAGCAGTGGCCTCTCTGAGGTGACTTTGGTGCCTGGCTATGATGCCTCTCCACCTCCAAGTTATCTGTCTTTGCAAGAATTACAGGTCTGTGCTCAGATTTTTTCAGCAGCCTGCTGTAATCTCCTTGAACCCCCCACCCCCCCCTCCAGAAATTGAGATTTTGCTCCAAGGTGAAAAATTTGGGCTTTCCAGCAGAAAAAGAGGACCATCTTTGTTCTCCTTTTGTCCTTTCTTTAATTTCTTTCTCATCCCTTTAAATACAGCCCTTTTTTTCTCCCTGGAAGGTGCTGTCACTAAGCTCACTTTTGCAATTCTGAGCCTCAAGAATCTGATAAACCTCAGCTGATTTTTCCAAACTGCTTGAAGTGGTGTCAGGGCCATCTGCTCTGCAGGTCATTCGAAGAATTTGCACCGTAAAGCTTTGCCATGTGTTCTCTGCAGATTACACACACCTTTGGCTGGGCTCTTGTTGTTAGCTGCTCATTATTGGTCGGTTTGAAAAGCTTTCCTTATAAATGCCCTGTGTCCCAACCACACGTGTTGTATCAGTGGTTTTATAATGACCCATTTGGAATTATTTAGCCAGGGAACCTTGCAGTTTTTCCTTTCAATGTGTCCTTATAAGATGCCCAACTTCTACAGTTAGTCTATGAATGTACCCACACTATTAGATCCACTTGTTTATAATAGCAACCAAATGTCTTCAAATATTCAAGCCTCCTTTTATTTTTTACAGCACTGGCAATAAGCCTTTACATGTTAACTCTTGGCCTCTCTGGGTAACCTCTTATTTAAAAGCAACTTAATTGACTTTACCAGGCCTGGGCTATTTTTCATTTCTTCCTAGAGGACTCATTACTGGAGATGGATGTTTATAAACTGGATCTGGATCCTTCTCTCTCTCTCTCACACACACACACACAAACCCAACCTATTTTACCCCTTCCTGCCTGTTTACATTAGCAGGCCATAATCATATTCATGGCTTCACATAGTTTGGCTAAGATTTTTGTAGTGGTGACCCCAGTGTAAAGAGAAAAAGGCAAATCATTGAATAGCAAGTGCTGAAAGTAAAAATGCTGAAATACTCGAATTTTGAGGGGTTTGTGTCTCAATGAAATGGTCAGGCTTAGCATCGAGATTCTAATAATGAATATATATATTCTTTGAAACAGGTAGCTTTTATACTGGTACAGCTTTTTGTGTGTGATGTAAAACAGGTGCAGTGCAATGGTAAACTGGGTCCACTGTTGGGTCTTTTCCCCTTTCTTTGCCTTTGGAAGTCGTGGTATAATTACTTAGAGAAGTGAGATTTAAATCAGGCTACAGTCCTTTTCACAGCAGATCCTCAAAAGTTGTGCCCAATAACCCGTAAAAGCTTAAGGCACGAGGGTTTAGTCCCTGTGAGCCTGCTAAGAAGGGCACACACTTAAATCCACAGCCTTGCAGTGCACCATGCACCAGTCCCTCTGTGGCAGGAGAGTTTTCCTGGTGCCGTTGGATCCATCCTGGTCTCCAGCAGTGGGACATCTGGTGCTTTGTGGTCATGTCCCTGGCTCAGTTTAAATCCACAGCCCTGTTCTGGCAGAGGGGCTCTGAACACCCCCTGCATTTGTTCAGTGTCTGGGCTGATCTGGGGCACGTGTGGAACCACTTGGGAAGCCCCTGGTGCTCTTGCTGTACATCCATCTGTACATCCTGAAATGTCTGCTGAAGCTGAGGGAAGCAGAGACACCAATTATGCCGTATTCTTCATCCTCTTTTTTCCCTATTTCTACTTCATAACTGATCAATCAGCTTTTTTTTTCCCCCCATGAGCTTCTGTCTTATTTAAGTCTCATATCAGTGGAGAATTTCAACTCTTTCCACCTTCTCAGGCCAGCAGAGTTTTGGGGAGGATTTTCCTGCTCATTATTAGCTTTGCCCCCATTTCATTGTGTCTTCTCTTCTTTCCTGGGCTGCTTTACTGCCAGGTCCTTGTTTGCCCAGCAGGAAGGAGCAGCAGGTCCCCACCAGCACCTTGTCACTGGTCTGGAGAATGAGCCAAGGGATGAACAACAGTCATGGGATCGAGATATTTGATGAGGTGCTTATGGCACCTCACAGACTCCTCATGGTTGAAGAGTGTTGTTTTCAGATGCTCCACAAGATGCCCGTGGCAGAATTGAGAAGGAAAAGTGGATAGTCAAGGTTCAGGGTTATCATATTTATCCTATCTACATAGCAGATCTATTGATGACACGTGACAGAACCCAAAAAGAGATGGGGGTTTCTCTGCACTCCCTGTGTGCAGCAGCTGATGAATCCTACCCTCAAAATGAAGGGTCTTTTCTACCCTTTTCAGCACGAGTGGTTATTTTTGCTCTTTTTGATTTTCTCTGGGTGTTTTGGCAGTTGCTCAGCACTGGGGTGCAGGTCCCCCATTTCCCACCTCCGTGTGTGAGCAGGGCTCCTGCTGTGGTCCCTGCCCCCCTGGCACCCCTTACTGCAAACTTCAGGCTCTAACCTTCTGCCCCACGCTCTCCCTGGGACTAATAACTTATTTTTACTGGGGTTTTTTGGATAAAACCCCAACTGAAGAATCTGGATTTTGAATAATCTTTCGGCCACCTTTTCCTAGATTTAATTTTCACAAATGATTTCGTGCTCTTTCTCTGTCCTCTCTTCCTGCTTCTCTCTGTCGTTCCCCCCTCTCTTTTTAATCGTCTCTGGCCTTTCACGAGTTCCCTTAACTGGGTAGCATCTGCCAATTTTATTAATGGGCTGTGTAATCCATTTACAGGGTCATTAATGAAAATATTAAATAAGGCCAGACCCAACAAAAGATCCTTGGAGTGCTCTGCAAGATACCTCCCACAAGTGTAATACTTGGCTTACTGCCTTTCTGGCAGGTTTGAATCCACAAAGCAATGTTCATATTATTATTATTATTATTGTTATTATTATTGGCACTAGGTGATAACTAGAAATCCAAGCCAAACCTCAGGTTTTTGCAGCAATAGGAATGGTGCACATATGCTCTGATTATTTATTAGAAAACAGCAGAGTGTGATGGGGGTCCTGGTTTTGTCCAAGAGCTACATGAAGAAGAGGCAATTCCTGGTCCCAGGGTAGTTACAGTATGAAAAGAAGGACTCAAATGAAGGATGGGAAGGGTGACAGTGAGATCAAGGGCACTGCCAAAGGCTTTGCCCTCTGACAGCAGCCATGGAATAGCCCACACTGCCTCTCAGTCAGAAAGCACTTGTCTCCATCTGCTTGATTTTACCCTCCCCGCTAAAGTGTGTGAGCACTGGGTGCTCCACAACCAGCTTTCAGTGCCCCAAATTACCCTTTTTTTGTAAAGCAGTAAAATCCAGGATCTTAAGGGGGATGGGGGAAAAAAAAAAGAAAATACAGAAAGCAGTCTGTGTCTTCCAGGCTGCTGCTGCTCGGTGGACAGGCTGAGTGCCTGATAGGAAACATAAGCAGAGGGGATCAGGTTGATTTTTAAGAATTCCAAGTAGATCCCAAATGAAGGGGATGAGGAGGTGAGCACAGTGCACAGTAGGTGGTAGCACAAAGCCACAGGGAGTCTGGACAGAGAGAAGAGGGGGAATAGAGCAAAATGCCCAACGGAAAAGATACCAATGGGTGCTTTTCTGCACTAAAAAAGCGAATTTCCAGAGTTACTTACAGCACTGAAATAGCCAGCTCCCAGTCAAAATCCCACTGCTCAGGTTTTCAAGCTCTCAAGTTAATTAAGATCAATGCCTGGCTACGTAAAGTGTGTATGAGATGTGTATTTGGAGGTATTTGTGTGCACACACCCACGGATGTTTGCTGTGGGTTATTTTCATATCAGCACATTTATCAACCCTCCTGGTGGCTGCAGGTTTAAGGCCTTCAGCTGCATTTTGGGAGACCTGTCCTCGTGAGCGTGTCTGTGTGTGATACTTTTATATATTCCCCTTTCCAGGTGTGTTTTCCACAATGTGTAGTTGTCTACCAGAACCCCTGCGTGACTGTGTGGGGAAAACAAAGTCTTTTTGTTCCTTTGCAGCTCGGCCTGAGCAGCTTTCAGGACTCCCAGCCCTGCAGTGCTCTTTGCAGCCCCTGAAGTCCAGGCAAAAAAACAAACAGAAAGGGTTAGGGGTTGGGGTTGTGGGGGGGGGGGAGAGGGAGAGGTTTTCTATTGAAAAGAAGAAATTTCTGACCATGTTCATTTTATTGGCCTGGAGGAACCCTATAGATTAACAACCAACAACTCCCCCCCCAAACACACACACACACCCACACACTCCTTCACTGCCACCCACCCCCACTCCAACCCGGAGACCTTAAACAATCCGGTAGAAGGTGTGACTTCAAACTTGGTGGTAAGGGATAAAGAGAAAGGAAGCCGGAATGTAAGCACTTGTGTGATGTGATTATTCCCAGAAATGCCTCGACATCTCCCCGCTGTCCCGGCACGGCTGCCAGCGGTGCCGCGGAGCTCCGGGCCGAGGTGGTGACCGCCGACGGCAGAGACACTGCGATACCTTATCGGGGAGAGGCGCTGG
>NW_021940671.1:2521774-2523652 GCF_001715985.3 Manacus vitellinus | reverse complement strand
CGTGGCTTTGCAGAGCTGCTCCCGAGCAGCGCCCGGCCTTTTCGGGACTGTCCCCTACATGTCCGCTGCTGTTCACGTCCAAGAAGTAGCTCAACACAAATATATACATATATTTATTTCCTATTTCCTTCTGTCTCCCACCGCGAAAATAATTGAAAACCACAGGACCGTGTAAATCGCGGCCCGTGCTCGCTGTGGCCACCGAGTGACACGAAAAGCCCCTGAACGGTGTGAGGGTGCCGGGGGCGAGCGGGGACCCAGAGTGGCCCCGACGGCTGCGCGCCCGCAGCCCCCCGGAACAATCGAGGGCACGGGGATGGATAAAGTATTCGGGCTGCTTTCGGGGCTTTTTGTCCCATTTTATTAAGTATTATCCTTCAGGAAAAAACGCGTTTCGATGCTGTTCTCGTCGCCCGAGAACTCGAAGGTGCCTCCCCACCCGTCCCCAAATTGGCAAATATGATAAGCCGTGGTAGGGATGAGGTGAATCGTTACACCGGGAAAATAATGTCTTTGCACCTGGGGTGATCGGGAGTAAAACGGGGACTGGAGAATTTGGAACATCGAGTTTGGAAAGCGATGGTAACGACTCTGTCACGCAGGGGGGGTTTTTGTGGCTGATTTTAAAAAGGGGTTTCAAATACGCCTAAAATGTGAGTAACTTCTGGCTTATATTCGTCAGTGTCAGGATGAAAAGGATTCAGGATCCTCAGTAATGTTCGCCCTTAATTTGCCAAATTAACCAAATTTTTGGTTCATTTCATTTGGTTAATTCAAGAGCTCCATTCTGCCCTCGGTTTCAGGGCTTGGGCTGCTGCTGTGGGAAACCCGTCGCTACAAAATGTCATTTCTCCTGCCTGATCCTGCAGTAAGTGCTTGTGCCCAAGCAAATTCCTGGTTGCCGTCGCTGACTGCTCCAAGAAAACATATTTTCCTGGAGCCCAGGCCAATTTTCTCCGTCCTTTTCTTTGCGAGGCTGTTCCGTCCTGCAGAAACCCTGGCTAATTTCCCCCCATAATCTTAATATTCACCACGAAGCCGAATGAATGAGCCGGCCCGCTCCTCCTTCGGTTTTAAAAGTTTTTTCAGAGCTTTGATTTGAGCTCAGCGTGGCTGGGAGGGGGCTCCCCGTAACCTTTTTGAAAAGCCAGGAAGGAAATCAGAAATGAAACATCTTCCTCCGAGATGGAGAAAGCCCTGCGAAAACTCTCCAGACACTCACCCCCGCCCGGGAGCTCGCCCTGGCCAAAGGCACCGCCCGGGTTTGCTCCAGCAAGTGCATTGCCAGAGCTCCAGGAGCGGGAGATTCGTGATTTAAATTAAGGAGAGAGGAAACGAGAATTGTTTTCCACGCGGAAAACTGGGAATTACCCTCCTTTTCCAAAGGGAAAAATCTTTTTTTTCCCCTCTCTCTTGTAATTTCTCTCTCGAGTGGCTCTGCTTTGGTAGCGATCGCGAGGCTGGTTTTTAAACCCGAGCCTAAGGGTAGCGGGCTTTGCCCAAGGCCAGGCAGCTCCTTCCCTTCGCAGCCTGGCCCCGCGTCTGCCAAAACCAGGGGTGCTTCGCTCATATTCCCTAAAACCCGCTTTATTTCCCCCTCCGAAACCTTCAGTGATTCTCTCCAATGCCCCTCAAAATACCGCACCAAACCCCAGCCCAGCGCCATCGTTAAACCTGGATTTACTGGGAGTCGCAGCGCGATTTGCTGGAATTTTTCCCTTTCCCATATTTTTTAGAGTAAATCTTTTTCTCTCCCTTTGGGCACTGTTGGATTCCTCCCAAACCTTCAGTGATTCTCTCTAATGCCCCTCAAAATACCGCACCAAACCCCAGCCCAGCGCCATCGTTAAACCTGGATTTTACTGGGAGTCGCAGCGC
>NW_021940671.1:2518637-2519859 GCF_001715985.3 Manacus vitellinus | reverse complement strand
GCTCTGCTGTGTCTGAGCCTCCCAGGCTTCGTGCTGGCTCAGAGGAGAGGTTTTCTGCTTCACGGTCCCCGGGAGATCTTTACCCACCCGCCTCCCGCCGTCTTCTCCCGCAGCCGCCCGCCTGGAAAGGACATTTCCAATCAATCCGAGCCCCTCCCGGCCCCGACTTGTGTTCGGAATTATTTCAGTGCAACTTTTATCGGGATTTTGCGTCGTAAACGCTCTGCCGGGCTTGGCTTCTCCCGTGCTCCTCCTTCCGCTGCCGGATTCCCCGGGGTGCCTCGGGATGGGCTCCCCCCGCCGCACCCCAGGGCGCTGCACCGGGGACAGCCCGGCTGCTCCTGGCTCCCGGTGCGTTTGGGGTTTTCCCCTCTTCTTCTAGTTCCCGGCTGGCAGAGACAGGAGGGAATAATCCCTCGCAGACAGGGAGAGCTGAGGGGCTCGGGATCCCGACAGATCCCCCATCCTTCCGTCCTCCCTCTTCACCTTCTGCTTTTTGGCCCCAAAACTCGAGTGACATTTCCCGTTCGAGGAGAGCAGCACAGCCCAGATTTTTCTTTTTCGCTTTTTTTTCCCCCTTTCATAATTTTTATTCTCCCTGATGCCGAAGAACCCGCGATCCTTTGGTTAAGTCGTGTCTTTATAGGGGAAATATATATATTCCTTTATGTGGGCTATAAAGCTGCGCTGGGGAAGCGAGAGCGGCCGGTGTGCACTGAGGTCCTGGTTCATGTGTGATCGTGGCTCCGAACCACGACACGAGCGTGGGGGACACACACAGAGATTTGAAGGGTGGCAGGAGTCCGGACAAGGCGCACTGGGGAATTGAGGGGGGGTTAACGCCGAATTTCCTGGCTCTGGCGTGCTGGTCTCTCCATCATCTTTACGCGCGCACACGTATATGTGAACAGATGACTTGGCACCGGCAAAAAACACTTAAAATAATGCCTCTGCCTCTGGCCAGGCCTGTGTAAATATCTCACTCTCCCACATGCCCGCCTAGCTTTTCCTGATGCTGCGTTACTTGATCACAAATACATAATTTGCACGAGTGTGTGTATACACAGAACCGCTTTGATCTCGGCGCAGAAATGCCCCCCCCTCGCCTTCGGAGGGGCTGCAGCCCCGAGAACAAAAGCGGAGAATAAAAATGGTCAAATAACACATTTTCAAATGGGAAGCGTGTGTCGGCTTCCTTGAGTGGTTCTGGCACTTGGAAGGG
>NW_021940671.1:2509922-2518017 GCF_001715985.3 Manacus vitellinus | reverse complement strand
AAAAGCCGGACAGATTCCTCCCGGGTAGCACCGAGGAGGTTGGTCCCTGCAAGCTGGATGTAGCCTCTGTGTGCTCAGCCCCTAAACGCCGCATCCCCTCTCTCCCAGTCCCCGGGCAGCCCGAGGGGCTTTCCCCCCCCTCCTCCTCTCCCCACCCGGCCACAGACCCGGCCCCGAAGGCGATGATTTATTTAGGCTAAAGCGTAATTCTCAGTTTATAGTTTGGCTTCTCCGATATTAACCTCAACTGCTTTTATGTGAATCTTAAGGACGATGAAGGGACTTTCTGCGGCAGGAGAAAGCTCTCAGAAGGACCTTGAGGTTTGGGCACCGAAACTCCCTTTTCCCCTCTTTCCCTCCCTGCAGGGAACAGCAAATTGGCAAGAAACAGGGTTGTGATGTAAACGCGGAGCGGGGAGGGGAGAAGAGAGCTCCGGGTGAGGTGGTCTTGGCGCTGCTCCGGCAGCACCCCCTGCAGCAGGAGCTCATCCTGGGAGACGGAGGTGAATAAAGCAGGCTGAGATGGCACCAGGGCGTTGAAGGCTCATGGCAGGAGCCTCTCCAGCTTTCCCTGAGGTCAGGTGAAGGATGGGATGGGTGAAGGATGGGATGGGACTGAGATTCGCAGTGCATCCAGCGCACTGCCGTGCTCTCTGGGGCTGTTGTCACTGTAAGAGGACACACAAATATCCAGTGGTCCTTTCTCCTCTCACTGCAGGCCCTGGGGGCTGGTTCATACTTGTATCCTCACATTTCTGCCCATTCTTGTTGTCACTGCTTGTCCACCAACCCACAGTTTAACGGGGAATGTTGTCTTGAAGACAACTTCTAGTCCACGACTGGCTTCACACCCCACCTCCTTCCTCACCGGGGGCTGGGATGCCCCTGTAGCAGCGTTTGCTTTCACAGAAAGACATCAGGAAAGCAGGCAGTGCTGGCTGAGCCTCCTAAATTCAGTTCAGAACACGGCAGCCAGGTTTAAAACAAAGGTAGTGAGCCAGGAAACTCCACTCAGCCTACTGGGATGTCCTCCGTGGATCCCAAGTGGTCGAAGATAATTAGTTTGGGCATTGTGTGACACTTAAAGTCCCTGTGAGAGCTTTATCAGCCCTGACGTGCTGCAAGAAGCAGGGCACAGCCTCCAAGCTGCAGAAAATCATGCAAAAATCACACGTGGAAAGATCTTGCAGCTCTCCCAGTCCCACATCTCACCGTAAAAGATCCTGTAAAGGGACTTCAGGGGATGTTCTGTCCATCAAAATAACGTGACTGAGCCTTTTCTCCCCGCTCTTGTTTCAACACCTCGTGGAGCTGATGAAGCCTTTATTTATTCTCGTGTTTTCTGTTTGTTTTGGAGGGTGTCACGTCTTGGCAGAGCAGCAAAAAGTAGACAGAAAGGTTAACAAAGGAAAGCGTTATTTACTAATCCCTCCGCAGACTCCGTTTGAGGTAACTAAAACACGGTCATAAAAAAGAGTAATTAAGAAGGGCACTGAAGTATTTATTCAATTCTTGTCTTCAGGAGCCCAATTTGGGGATCTCAACCAGCCTGTTATTTTTTACCACGACGTGGCCGTCATCCCCTCCTGCTCCTCGGGCTGTGAAGTCTCCCTCCACAGTAAAACCAAGCTTTTCTTGGTTTTCCAGTGTTGTTTATCAGTCTTGGCTCTCAATTTATGGCCTGAAAACTCATCTATGAGCTCATCTGTCATTCTTCCTCCCTCCCTTTTTGTTTTTTTCTCTGTTTCTAGCTACTACAATAATTTAAGAGGAACACATGGAGTAGGAAATGGTCCTTCACAGCTTTGGGAGAAGCCCTCTGTGAGTGGAAGAGGAGACAGGTCTGGGTAGTAGAGACTGGAAGAGCAGCTGGATTTTAAATACTAATGAAGTGGAAGAGCTCAGGCCGAATAGTGGGAACGGGAAAAGAGGGCACGTCAGCAGGGAACAGGAGGAGAAATTCTCCTCGATGAGCTCCATTCCTCCTCTAGGGAAGTCCCTGCTCTAGACAGATGCAGGAATTGGTTTGTTCTCTCGTTCAGTGAAGTTTCTTAGCTAAAATGCCTTTGAAAGACAAGCAGATTTGCAAATAAAGGACTGTCAAAACCAGCTCTTCAGTTCAGATTTCTCTCCTCTTTGAAAGAGGAATGGGAGTCAGAAGAGGCTGGTTGCTGAATGGAAAAGTGCCTAATGTCATGTGGGGAGAGCTTATGCACTCAACAGTTGTATTCTCAGGGCAAAGAGGGGGCTTTTGTGCTGCTTGAGATTTCAGCAAAAGCTGAAGAGGAAATGAAGCAAACCCGTCTGCGTTTCCAGAGGGAATTCTGCAGTGTGCAGAACAGAAATATCTCCCTCTTTTCCCTTGGACTTTGTGGCTATTTTTATGTTACCTTAAATCATGATCCTGGGTTCTTGGACTGCTACTTTTGGGGTGCTATTCCTTTCTAAAAACGGAAAGAAAGTTCTATCCCTAATAATATTTTCTTTCTGGTTTTGAATGTTGGCTTCATTTTTTTTTTCTTTTGGTGATTTTTTTTTCCCTGAGCCGATGAGGTCACCTTTTCTCTTTCGCTGAGGGGAAGGAGACCTTTGCATAAATGCCCACGCTGCACCCCGGTGCTTATCTCAACCCTACATAATTCTGCCAGTGCTCTGCTGATTTCTGAGCCACACACACACACACGATGTGGCGAGTGCAACACTCATTCCTCGGCGTGGAGGACCAGGGGAGTGGGTTCATGTGTTTGGAAACATCAGGACAGCTGGTCAGGCAGTAGCTATCAAGTGTGAGGGTGATTAACTGAGCGGAGGCCTCCAGGCTGGAGCAGCAGAAGTACCGGGCTGAGAAGATGGAAGAAGACAAGTGTCAAGTGTTGGCTCTCAGCTGCACATGGAGCTCGTGTTATTCCATGATCTAATGCCCAGGCCAGTCACCCCCCTTGTAGTCAGATGTCCCCCCAACTAATGAACTAAACAAAGCAAAGGTGCCAGCTGAAGTTTCTGGTTGAAACGGTCCTGTTAGAGCTTTGGCTGCCCTTGTAGGACGTGTAAGGAATGTTTCTCACGGATGTAACCGTCGAGAAAAGAGTGCAAAAGGCAGGTTGTGTGCAGGAGGCAGCGATAAACCAGGCAGTGTTCAGTGGGAGGGAGATCCTGCCTTGCTACCGAGCAGGTCTGAGCTGCTGCTGCCGAAGTCAAGTGGCTTGGAACGTTGCCTGTGCTCTCTGCTTCCCTGGGCTGCTCCTTCTGCTGCAGATGGATCCATCAGGCTCTGACTGATTCCACTCCTGTGCCAGCCTTGCCCATCCCTGTCACGTTCCAGAAGCAGGAAAAGGTCACCCAGCTCACTGATGGTTTCTCTCTCCTGCCGCCTGCCTTTGAAGTCGCCGCGTTGTGATCATGGGGTTCACCTCTGTGGGTCTGAAGTGTCTCAGCTGCAGATCTGTGGCCACAACAATATTTTTGCTTCCCCGGGGCAGAGGCACTTGGCTCCTGCCCGGGGAGCTCTTGCCAAACTGTGTCTCCTGCCTGCTTGAGGTGGGCTAGGAGGGATGTGAGGTTTGCTATCTCAGAGCAAAACCAGCTCAGTTCACTGGTATGAACTGGGCACCAGGGAGGAGTGCTGTGTTTACAGGTGGGCATGTGCCAACACGGGAATGCACCACATCCTTTATTCCTAAAAATGCCTTGCTCTGTTGTGATGATCCCTGGGGAAATGAGCAATGCATCTCAGTCTCCTGTCTGCTGCTGTGCCTTCAGTTCCTCTTACAGCCACTTGGGACTCAACATCTATTTTATACCCAAAGACAGAAAAGACTTTAAGGGTTTTATTGTGTGATACACGAAGGACACATTGAGAATTCCCAGCCAAGGCTCGGTGGAGGTGCAAATGAAGCAAAACTGAAGCAAAACTGGAGCAGGCTCTTGGGGGGGAGGGATTGCTGCCAGTGGGATCTCAGCCACAGTGGTACTGGCTTTTCCATTTGAAAGGAAGAGCAAGGATGTGGGAAGGGAAGAGGTGTACGAGTCCACTGTGGGAGAGCAGAGGCTGAAAGGAGGCCCCAGCATGAATTCTTCCCTTCCCACTAACTCAGAGCGTTTTCTCTATTCTGTACAGAACGTGATACTCTCTCAGGAGTGACCCTGCTGACCTCCCCCCTCCTGATAGGATGGCGAGTAAGTGAGTGCAAAATAAATGGCACCAAATAGACCTTTTCAAAGTGAACGAGGGAAATAAATCAGGTTATTCTGGTGCAGCATTGACAGCATGTCAAAACAACTCCCCAAAGCGTGAAACTTGGCTGGGGAATGGTAATTCCACTGCCATGATACTTACATGCCAGATGTATGGCTTATCATCATGTCTGTCTCTCTGTCTACCTGTCTGCCTACCTGCTGTTGCTGCAGGATCCATCCTCTGAGCACACATAAGCTATTTGTGATCTTATCTCCAGTTGTGGAGCGGGAAATGGGATCTAAATGTGTGAGGATTACTCGGGGAGAAACGTCTGCTAGATTGTAATAGCTGGTGACTCAATGCAGCAAAACAATCCCCTGGTCAATGCCTCGTTAGATGGGTGGTTACGTTTGGCTTTTATTTTATTTGCTACAGAAGCCCTGTTGTCTTGCTGAGACCCATCACGGGTGGGTGACAGCAAACCCTGATGGGGCTGGCATTCAAGGCTTGTATTCTCCAGACCACCTTTCCAGCTTCCTAAGGAACGGTGACAAACAGATCTGGAGCTTTTCCTGCCAGAAAAATTGCGTTGCTGAGGCCGAGCCTTCACGGTGCACACAGAAAATCAGCGCCGGGTAATTCCGCCGGGAAACCGGGAAACGGAATCCAAACATGATGAACCCCCTCCAGAGCCCTCAGCATTGATCTGTGCTGATCAGCAAGAGCTGATGAACGAGGTGCAAGGCATCAGGCTGCAGAGCTCCACGCCCTCTCCTCTGTGGTTCTCCAGACGCACCTCGCCGAGCTCGCCGTGTGTGCACGGGAGCCTTTGAGAGGGAATGCACTTGTGGATTCTGTGCCCGGGAGCTTCATGGTTACCCCAGCGTGAGCAGAATAAAGGAGGCTTAGAAAGGCTGATGAAGTTAGTTAGTATATTGGAACATTCCTGTAGATTTCTGCAAGTCCAGAAAAACTGGAGAAAATTATAGTCCCCAGTAATTTCCAGGGCTGAAGTCTGAGCTCACTTCCAGTAGTGCAGCTGCTGTAAATTTATACTAATTAGCAGTCGTCTGAGTAATTTGGGGAGTAGTTAATGTTTTGGCATTTGTGTGCTTGTTTGTTTTTCTTTTTGGAGGATTAGGGGGAAACATCTCTGTGCTGCACATTGGATCTGGAGGCAGGAGGGGGTGTTTCTGTTGCCAGTTTTGGACCAGATTTCCTGGCTGTGCAGAGCCTGTTTGCAGAAGTGGAGCTCAGGACATGGCCGAGGACTGGAGCACACAGTCCCCTTTGATCCCAAGCAAACCCTAAGGCTTAGCAGCAGCAACCCAGCCCACCAGGAATTTTGTGTTTCTGGAGGTGATGCTGAAGTTTTTTCTCCTCTGGGTGGGGAACTGTAGGGGTCTGAAAGAGCATGATGTGCTTTAAACAAAATTGGTGCTGTCAGTGAGAGGTGGATGAGACAAGAGCTTGGATCAGCTTCGGGATGATGCCTCATCCATAAAGTATCCCGGATCCACAGGTGCTGGTTTTGCCTAGGCTGGAATTTTAGTGATTTAGGACTGAGTTGCTATGCAGGATGTCTCTTACTTCTCTTACCTTCTGCTCTTGAAAACAACCAGGGCAACAGCAGGATCTACCCTACTCTCTGCATGGAGACCTCAATAATATCACCGGGGGTGAGACACACCCCCAAATATGTGCCCCTGTGGCACAGAGTGGGAGGCAT
The DNA here is from genome assembly GCF_001715985.3 of Manacus vitellinus. NCBI lineage: Eukaryota > Metazoa > Chordata > Aves > Passeriformes > Pipridae > Manacus > Manacus vitellinus. Next base: position 2,512,111 of record NW_021940671.1, on the reverse strand, counting down.
CATGCTGTACCACTTGGTGCCTTGTTTGCTTTCAGAAGGCTTGTACTTAACCTGGCTGAACCTGTCCTGGTTGCCTGTTCTGTAGGAGAGCCAGCTCAGGTGAGACTTGCAGCTCTAAGCTCATCACGTGTATTCATTAGGATTGAGAGATCTCATAATTACACTCGGTGTCACATCTCTCTGTTACCAGTGGATGGGTAGGGGCAAGTCATCCCCAGTGCTGCAGGACTAGATAAAACCCCTTTCCTCTGACTTAAGATGAGCCTGGAGTAACCAGTGTGGTCTAAGTGTCTGAGGGAGCGGGAGTGAAGAGGGAAGGGTCCCACTCAATCAATTAGCAGCAAGACAGGATCAGAGCCCAGGTTTCATAATTTCCCAGTCCCAGGGCTTCCACCTGGTTTATTATCCTAATATCCCCTATCACCTCGGGTTATAAGCATCAGACTTCAAATAAAGAGCAAGGGGAGATGTCACACACGATGGTGCTGGGGGTGTAATTGCCCTGCAGTGGGATGTCAGAGCCCTGCTACTGGAAGATAAGGGAGGGGTGACAGAGCAGGAGGAGGGACCACCTGCCTCATGGAGTCCAGGCCCTCACAATTACAGGTGACCATGTAATAGCTGCTTAATCCAGAGGGGTCCCCAGAACATCCACTGCATGCGCTGCAGGCCGTAAAACACTTCCCAACACCCTATAACAAATTTAAGACCGTTAGTACAAAAGACCAAAAGCCACAAAAACTTGAAGGTGCAGGGGAGATCAAGGGCATTGCCAGTGTCCCAGGTCCCAGCAGTAGCAGGGAAATTGTTAGGTGAAAATGTCCAGATGATCTTAGGAAGTGGACCCACGGCCCACCCTACAGAGGAAAGCAAGAAAACCCCACCAGTCCCTGCCAAATCTGACCCGAGGGGAAATTCTTTCCTGAATACAGGCCAAAACCCAAAGTAATTGCACATGTACTCTTTAAAAATGGATTTTATTTAGGAGAAACACATTGTCATCATCATCCTGTAAACTGTGCCAAATGTGTGCTGAGGACTTCCCGTAGAAGGAGAAATGGAGAGGCTACAGTGTTTCATAGGGATGCTGGGATGGGTGAGGGACCTCCATCCCACAACCTGACTGGTGTAAGAGGGAGGGCCCTCTGTAGATACCCCAGATTTCTTGGGAAATGAGGCATTACTCAGCTGGAGCTGCTTTCTTTTTTTTTTTTCTTGCCAGAGTCCCCAAACAGCTGTGCTGTGTTGGATTGATGGCTTATCATCCATGTCAGCCTCCTGAAAGCAAGACAAAGCTTTGTGGAGGCTTTGCTCAAGGTCCTGGCCTGAGGAACCTTGCTCAGGGTTGGTCCATCCACCGTGGCTGGTTTAGCACAAAGCAGCCACTCTCTGCCTCTGATGAAATGCTCTCTGATGCACAGGGCTTGTAAAAGTCCTAAGTACCACTTAAATGCAAGTAATGATACTGGAGGACTCGTTCTCAAGGTAAATTTGCTTCTGTTTCCTGCAATCCCGACCCCATTTTCTCTCTTTTCCATCTCTGCTCGCTCTGATTCCACTTTCTGTTCTCAGTTAAAGCAACAATCACAACCTGAGCTCTCCAAGGCTGCACTTTAACCGTGTCTGGAGGAGCAGATGGATTTTAGAGCTTTTGCCAGGAAGACTTACCCAAATTAGAGGGTTGCTGAGCTTCCAGCCTTACTAATGCAGCCAGCTCTGTGCTCTGGATAGAATTAGGAAAGGGCTGGGAGGGAATGAGTAGAGGTTGTTTTGTTCTCTTCCTGTCCTTTTGCAAAGCTGTGTGATGTTGAAGCCTCTTATTTCCGTAGAGGACGAGCCCACTGTGAGATCTCAAAGCACTTGTCCTGCCCAAGACCTTAGAACTAAATAATGGCATCATGAAAGACATCAAACTAGTCTGTCACTTTACAGGCAGGTCCACCATTTTTCAAAAAGTTGTTCAAAATCACGCAGAGGTCTCGGGCTTTTCGTGCTCTTGGCCAGTGTCTGAGATGCAGGGATGTTGCCTTTACTTGGTGGGGTGGATCAGGGTTCACAGGACTGGATCTCCCCAGGATACTGGTCTGGGACACTCTGCAAGTGTGGGATGTGCTGCTGGCCCTGAGACCACGTGTGTAATAAGGACAGTTATGCACTAGGGACTGCACAGACTCTGCTGATCCAGTTTG
>NW_021940671.1:2505928-2508702 GCF_001715985.3 Manacus vitellinus | reverse complement strand
AGACAAACCACTTACCTGATGGAGATTTTATTTGGGAACTAATTGATGTACACCTCTTTTTTTCCTTCTGTGAGGGGAAAGGAATATTAAAGGATATGCTTGGGTGCCACTCCTGTTTCCAAAGATGCCCTGGAGTTTGTCTGGCCTTTTCTAAAGTTCAATTCCTCCATATTTCAGCACCTGCTGAGCCTCCAGGCCATGTCTGGAGCACATTTGCTGGGATGTGGGTCCCAAATCTCCATGGTGGGACCAGGGCTTGGCCTTACCCCACACTGCTTGGCTGGAGAGGGTCCAATGGGACGTGAGTGGCTGCTGTTCCTTCCAGACCCACTCAGGGGAAATCATACCAAAAAAAGTCATGGAAAGGCAAAAGGCATGAGCACAAGGGGGAAGAGAAAAACCAAATCAACCATAGAAAAATCATTAATCCTCCCAAAAGACCTCCAAAACCCCACCTCCCACCCTCTTCTCCGTGGTTTTGAGTGGATGGTTTCAAGGGGTGAGATCTGTTTTCACTCAAGGGAGTGGGGCCATCCTGACGGTGTTGCCGTAGTGGGGCAGAGCCTGGTCCATCCCAGGGGGGTGAGGTGGCTGTAACCCCAACCCAGAGGGCTGGGCTGAGCTGGGCAGAGCCCTCACAGGCATTAATAACCCAGGGGAAGGTTCAAGCTGCTCTGGCCAGAACAGGCCTCGCTGCTCCCCGAGCCTGAGCCAGTGGTAGGGGTCAAGCTAATGCTGACACTGGGGCCTTTGATTGTGTTTGATTCATGTGCCTACACCACTGGTAGGTCAGATGGGCCGTTAATCCCAGAGTCCCTTCCCCCTTCCATGGGTTAAAAAAAAGGAGGAAAATGAGAAATAAGTTTAGTGGGTGACTTCCCAGCTCCCTCAAGGCTTGTGATGCCAGCTGGCTGCAAGGTCTGGGTGCTCACAAATGCATTGCCTCCTCACTTTGGGTTTTTTTTTGGGGGGGTAGCCTGCTGCATTGGGTGGAGAAAAACCCTCAGCTGATGTGTGGAGCAGAGCCAGGGCTGGTGGTGAGGTGGGCACAGTGTGCTCCAAGGAGACCTGGGCTGCCTGGGGAGCTGTGGGAGAAAGGGGGTCACCCTGCTTTGCTGTTGGTATTTAATCCCAGGGATTAAATTTCCATCTAATCTCGGCAGCTGGAAGGTTGGAGGAGGCAGGGTTGGTGCAGAAGTGGGATGTCCACCCGTTGTCTGTCCAGAGCTTTTGTCTGGTTGAATGTCCGTTTGCATGTGATGGAGAGTTTTTGCCAGCTGATAAAATGTATCTGGCGTCGATAAAAGACTCAATAAACAGATTCTGGGTGTGCTCAGCCAGCACACGGAGGGTGGTCGGCGGGACTGAGCTGCGGGACGAGCCACCCCCGGCGGGCAATCCCTAGGGAATGATCCCTGCGTGGGAGACGGGGCTCTGCCCTTGTTTGGGATGCAGGGCTTCCCTGGCTTCCTCAGCGTCTGCGGGTGAGTGGGAGTGAGAAAAAGCCATCGCCGCGGATTTGGGAAGAGAAAAGGCCGGGAAGCAGCAGCCGAGGGGGTCCCGGGGGCGCGACACCCCCTTTGGAGGCTGAAAATAGAGTCTGCCGGGCCCTGAGCTGGGGAGGCTGCTGTGGGCAAATGACCAATTAGGGAATCTTTGTCAGATTCGGGAAAGCCGAGATAAGTCTCTTTTATCAGCCTATAAAAATACCACTTTCACTTATCTGGAGCTACCTACGCCGCCCAGCTGCGGGAGCCGGGAGGGGGGAGCGGAGCCGCTCCGCAGACAGAGGAGGAGTCTCGGATGGGCTTGACAGCCGGGGCGGGGGGGGGGAAATTTGGAAAACCATTTTCTGCCTCTCCCCTCTCCTCTCTTCCCCCCAGAGCCCACCAGCTCTCCCGGCCGCAGGGTGGGGAAACCTTCCACCCGCTCCTTCCACAAATCTTCCCTTTTCCTCTTATTTCCCACCCTTTTTCCCGGCGTGACGCCGCGGGGGGGACTCGGCCAAGCAGCAGAGAAGTTGAAGAGTTATTAGGGCGATGCTGAGTGGGGAAGGGGCACCCACGGACAGGGGCGGTTTCTGTACCCACGGATGTGTCAGCATGAAGCTGCAGACGGATGCGATTGGGTAGAAGTTGGCTCTGTGCCCGCTTGTGCAGGGATCTTCCCGTGTTTTTATGGAAATACTCAGATCCACGCAGCCACCCTCACCCCGAGGCCACGGGCTGACCCGTCTGTGGGTCTGGGGGTTCCCTGGACACCCAAACTCTCATTCTGCCTCTGTGCATCTGCATCCGAAGGCATCTCTGCCTGAATAGCCACACGCAAACAGAGGATCAAGACGTGGAGAGAGTGCTAACATGAATTCCTACTGTGGGAAAACATGCTGCACTTTGATTATTTTCTCTGTGGTTTCCAGGCTGTTTGGGTTGTAGGAAAACGATCAGATAGAGCGTGGAGGGGGAAAAGAAACCCATCAGGCAACCCAGCTCACAGCACTGCTTTCTAGGTTTTCGAGAGGTTGGTGGGGGAGAGAAAAATGCGGGGGGAAATACGGTTTTCGTTAAAATACACCCCAAGCAAGTTTGCTAGGGTAGGAGGAAACCCCCCTCGGCCCTCGTTGCCCCCAGGTCCAGGCCCACGGGACACCCTCCCGCTATTATTTTTTTAAGTCAGAACAAACAAATCTGTCTGGCAGAGACAAAATTAGAGCCTTGGCCGCCGTGGGTAGTACCAGGGTTGGAGTTGCCTCTCTTGGGGTTTGGGCAGGCAAA
>NW_021940671.1:2501058-2504898 GCF_001715985.3 Manacus vitellinus | reverse complement strand
GGAGAAGTTTGAAGTTCTCCCGCTGCAATTAAGAGGGAGAGGGAGCGAGATCTTGATTGCTTCTGCTCGTTCTGATCGCTTCGGAGGTGGGGAAGGGGAGGGGGAGACGGGACGACGGGCGGGAATTGATTTTAGATTTCTCTTTTATGTCGGGTCTGGTTTCTGGTGATTAAATTTCTCTCTTATGTGGACTGAACCTCGGGATAACTGATTAATAACATGCCACTTGGCGCCAACACGGGGTCTCGAGGCCTTTAATCGGCAAGATGCACAAGAGAACAGAGAGAAACACAGAGCAGGACAAAACTCCACCGACTATTTCAGCCTGCTGGTCTCTGCCTCGGCGGACTTTTTTTTTTTTTTTCTTCATCTTTTCAGTATTTCCTGCTAAACTCGTAAACTTTATTTGATTTACAGCTATTTCATGAACCTGCTTAAACTAACATGTGTTCCGTCTTGTCCGACTGAATCATAAAAACAATCTTGGATCCAAACGAGATTTTTTTTTTTTTTAGGGAAGAAACGAGTTATTAATGACAGAAAATAGACATTGTCTTGAACGGCGGCTGCTCCGGCCCCCGGAGAGGGGAGGTTGGCGGCTCCTGTGCCCGCAGCCTCGGGGTGGAGAACCGGGCTCGGCTCCGCAGGTACCGCCCGGGGCTCCTCGCTCCGCCGAGGGAGGTTTTTGCGCAGCGATTCGAGAGCTCCTTCCCCCTAAAAAGAATTATTCGTTGGAAAAGAACGATTTCCGAGCTCACAGCACCTAAAAATGCGCTGGCAAAGGCCCCTTTGCCACGCACAGGAGCAGGTAAACACGCCTGTCTGCCCCCCAAAAACCCAGTCAGGCACGAAATGAGCTTCTAATTTTCTGAAATGGGTGAAAGCAGGATTTTATTTTTTTTTTTGTGTGTGCCCAAAACCACTTCCACACCTAGACCAAAACAGACAAACGCGTATCCGGCAGGAACACTTAATATCCGAGGGACAGGTATAAATCCGCAGCGATGGGGAGATGGAGGCGCACGTGGGCTCATAAAAAAAAAAATCAGGTTCACCACGCCAAGTGCCAACAGCAGCACAGCACCCATCGCACCCAGATATTCAGCCCCCTTCCCCACCTCTGTTTGCGTGGAAAAACATTCCAGGGAAGCTACTTGCTACCCTCAGAATTGGATCCTTCGGAAAGCAGGATAGGGTGATGCCCACATCGCTGGTGTTTCCCCGCACACCCGTGGGGCTCTGACCCTCAAAATCCGATTTATCCTCTGTACCCGGGTAGCTCAGGGCCTTCGAGTTATATTTTGGGGCCTCATCCAGCCCTGGCCCAAGGGGCAGATCCCTACAATAGGGGAAATGCTCTTTTTTTCCCCTTTTCTCTTCCTCCTGTGAACATCTTTTGGCACTTTACGTTTTCTGAACGCATGAAAAAAATGTCTGAGGAGCTGCTCGAGTTTTTCACGTCATCTGTATTTTACCCGAAGCGGTTAAAAGATGGGTTTTAGGTTTTTAGGATGCCCGTGGCACCCGTTCGAACCCGGCTTAACGGGGTTCTCGTGCTGGGGGTCCTCAGTCATCCCTCTGCCTCGCTGGGAGTGTCTCCGGCTCCCAAAACTTGTGGGTTTTTATTAATTCCAAGGATAATATTGGCACAACAGATCGGCCGGGCTGCGCTGTCGCTCTGCGTTATTTAGGGAGGGGAAGAAAAGCGAACGGGGGGGAGAGAAACGGAAAAAGGGGAAGAAAGAAGGCGAGGTGGATTGGGAAGGAGGAACGAGAGGAAAGAAAAACGAGTCGGAAAGAAAGGGAGGAAGAAAGTTTGCCAGGATGAGGGAACGGCGTGGATGTCCCCCCGCCCAGGGCTCCTGTCCCCCGGAGAGCCGGGGCACGAGTAGGGCTGGAGGGGAAGGAAAGAACATTTACAGGTGTTGCTTGTGCGGCCTTTTATCAGGGCGTGATTCAAAACCTTCGGGTTCGGGCTCCTCTCCCCACCTCCCGCCTCCGCCTCCCCCTTCAAGGTCATGGCAAGATCACTCTCAGGGAGGAAGGCACGGGGGGCTCTGAGGACTTTCCCCCTTCTTGCCCCCATTAGTTTCTTCCCAGGGCGAGAGCGAAGGCCTTATCTGCCTTTATTTTCTCCCTCGATAACGCCCTGATTGACACCCTGTTTGGTAAGAGCAGATTAGCCTGTCCATCCCGGGATGGATAACGCGCCCCTCTCCACCAGGAGCATCGGGCAGCGATCGGGGAGGGGGGATCCCTTGGGCACCCCGGGCCAAAAAATCCCCCGGTGGCAGCGGGGGGAAAGAGAAATGCAACCTAATTCCCTCCTGTGAACAGCACAGGAAAATTTGGGGAGGGGGTCGAGCCCTGTCTCCCCGGGTTGCAGGTAATTCCGGGAGAGACGCCTTTAGGGAGGGAGAGAGGGAAAAGAGAACAGATCCCTTTAGCTCCAGGGATGCTCCAAGCTTAATTTTGGGACTCTCTCGTCCTGCCCGCCGTCTAGGAGAAAAAGGGACCTCCTTCCCACGCGTGGGAGGCGCGGAAGGCCAGCGCAGTGCCCGCGCCACGCCAAGCTCTGCCTCTGCCGGGCTCCTTATTTTTCATTTTCGTCACCATTTTAAAGCCTGGAGTTGGCCTGGGAAATTAATGGGCTGCAGGGAGGGGGGAACGGGTTTTAATTGAAAACCTTTTTTTTTTCCTTAAAGTAGCCAGAAGGGCGGGGGGGAAAAAAAAGGAGCCGAAACCACAAACTTTAAAAGAAAAACGTTATTCACCTGTAATTAAAAAAAAAAAAAAAAAATCATAAAAAAGCTCGACCCAGGTATCTGACCCCGAAGGCTCGTCTAAGTAGGAAATTCTAGAGCACTAAATGCAGGATTTTGTAATGGAAATAATGACACGAGAGAACTGTATTGGCGGTACTTTGAAACAAATATTTTGTTGATAAAGTCTCAGATCAAGGCAGTCAGCCCTTGCCCCCGTAATTCCGAAAAAAAATTAGAGAAAAATTAGGAGAAAAAAACCCTAAAAACACCCCCAACAAGTGAATGGACCAAAATACTTCCAGAGAGGATGATTATTTTAAATACTTGTTTTCTCCCAGGTGAGTATTTCGCCAAAGCGAAACGCGGCCAACAAAGGGGAGTAAGAAATAAAAGAAGAGAGAACTGGTCGGAGAGGGGAAGTAAATTATCTAAAAATGGAAAGGAAAAAAATAATCCCTGCTATGAGGGAGCTCAGTCTCTGTGAAAATGTGGGAGGGAGAAAAAAAAAAAAAAAGAGAGAGAGTTGGGAAGCCAAAAGTGCTGATGTCTCTGGATTTCACAAGCCGGGCGGCCGCGCTGCCCCGTCCCTGGGCAGGGTGGCTGCCGAGGAGCCGCGGGAGGAAGGCAAAAACCTCTTCGATTTGGTTAAGCCGACCCAAAAAGTGATTTTTAAAGGGGTGTGCGTGGTGGGGGGAGTGAGCGAGTTCACGCTCGGCACTATTTCTTACTGCTGACACCTCGACCCCACTGCGAGCCAGCACCCCGGCCATCCCCCCTCCCTCCACCCCTCCCGGGCAAAACCCGAAAGGAGAAACCTCCAGGGCGAGGGACACCCTCCAAAGGGAGCGAGAGGGCAGAGGGGCTGTGCAGGGCTCCAGCCATGCGGGCCCCTAAAGCGGGGGCTCCCCGAGGCCCCGGGGCCGGGCGGCGGGGCCGGATCCTGCGCTGAGGAGCTCAACCACCGGCAGCCAACCTGGGGGGGCCACACAGGGCTCGGGGGGGCCCAGCCCAGCACCCCACCCGCACATAGGTAAGTGCCCACGGTGGCTGGGGCCGTGGCTGCATACGGGAGAAT
>NW_021940671.1:2496869-2500948 GCF_001715985.3 Manacus vitellinus | reverse complement strand
GCGCGGATTTGCTCACACTCCCCCTGAGCTGTGCGGAGGATGGGGCAGATCGGTGCTTGTGCGCCCCCCCCAAAAAACCCCCTGTTTAAACCGCGGGTAAAACGTAAATATCTGTATAAAACCTACAGAGGATGGGGCAGGGGCGGCTTGAGCTGGCAGAAGTGCTGCTGTACCTGAAGGTCTCATCACCTGCACGTCCACGCGATTTTGGGGTGGGCTTGTGTGCCTGGGGATATTTAGTGCACAAACAGACGCGTATGTTCACGTGTATCTCTCGGTCTCCGCACTCACGCCCTTATATTGCACGTTTGGCCCAAATATGTAAACGAAATAATTTATAAAATACGCGAGATATAAAATTTGCTGAAGGACAGGAGCAGAGAGGCATCGTGTGCGGGGGCGTGTTTGCAAATGGTGTGTCCAGACTCCCCTAGGCACACCTATACTTAAATATGTGTAGATATGTGTATATTTATCTGCGTTCCTACGCGGGCCGGCTTTTTTACCCCTCGTCTTTCAGCGGGGCCGGGTGAAAATAACCCGGGTGGGTTCCCAGCGAAGGGATCCGGGCGGTTCAGGGCTCGGAGGCCGAGCGGTGCCCGGGCGGGCAGGAGAGAACGATCCCAATCCTCCGGCTGGAGCCGCCTGGGGGGCTCCGGGGGGACCTCAGGGGACAGCAGGAGGTGGGGTCGGGCTGTCGGCTGCGGGGCAGAGAATTTTATTTCTGCTTTTGGGTAAGGTCTCATCCTGCTCTGGCAGCTCCAGCACCTTTGGGCGGTCGGTGCCAGCTGAGGAATCCCACTCAGTGGGTTTTTTTCTCCCATCTCGGTTATTTAGGAGGACTCCGAGCTCGGGAGCGCGGCCAGATCCAGCAAATGGGGCGCATCAGGGCAAGGGGGGCTTTTCCACCTCCGACCCTCCTCCTTTTTCTTTTTTTCTCCACCATCCTCGCTGGTTCTTTTCCTTTAGGCCTGGCTTCCCCGGGCGCCGGCAGAGCTCAGCCTGGGCAAGCCGGGAAGTGCAGGCAGGCTTTCCCCGGGCTGTGGGGAGATGGCTGCCTGCAGACCCTCGGCTGGAGCAGGGCTGGGGTCCCTGCTGGCAACACTCACCTTTGCAGCCTCCAGCTCCTCTCACTCTCCCTTAGGTGTTCCTCTTTCTTTCTCCCTATTTCTCCTCCTCTCTTTTTCTGTTGGAGGAAGCCACGTTTTAACTTTTTTTTTATTTTTTTGGGGTGTACTTTTTCTTCTCTCTTTTTTTTTCTTTAATTTTTAATTATTTTTTTTTTATATTTTTTGGTGAAATCTCCCTGCAGCGGCCGTGAGTGCATCCCAAAATTCCTCCAGGTTGAGGGAGAGCTGGGACACGGGGCAGCGCCGGCGGCGCCTCTGCCGCCACTGGCTGCACTTGGAGGGATCTGGAGGGTTTTGATTTTTTTTTTTCCCCCTTGTCAATCTCATTTGGCAAATAATCGCCTCGATTTACTAATTTTTTTTTCCTTTTCTTTTTTCCTCCTTTTTTTTTTTTTAAAATCAGAGCAAATAATCGGTTCTCGAAGCACCCTTGAATCCGTACAAATAACCAGGTTATCATTTACTATATATAGCCCAGCGTGCTCTCTTCCAGAGGCGCTTAAGAATTCAACGGGCAAGTTTCCTGCTCGCCCTAATAAGATTATATGTTTAGAAAAATAAATTAGGCTGGATAATGCCAACACCGTTGGATTAATTTGGCTTCTGCTGGTGCAGCGGGAGCTTTGTTACTTGGTTTCCCCATTTTCCGTTCCGGGTAGGAGTGGGTTTTCCCGAAGTTTCCAGCCTGCTTCGGTGGTACACACTCATATATGATATATACCCCCTCCCACCCGCCTATATACGTCTCGGCGTGTGAATATATATATATTTATGTGTATATGTACACAGAGGCACCGCATAGAGATTGCACACGCACAGCCTCGCTGCATTTTGTGTTGCACTGGATGGATTTCTTTGGGGGTGGGGAGTGTGGGGGGGAAAACGCCAGGAATCTCACTGATAGAGCTTTAAAAAGAGGAGAATAATACAAATTAACCTTCCATTACTGCTGCAGTCAACCATGACAGAATAGGCCAGTTGCGTGGTTGGTGACGTCTCCGTGTCCTATAGGAGCAAAGCTCGTGAGATAGCAGCTATCGCCTTGAACTCTCTTTATTTTATCGGAGTATGGCTGGTAATAAACAGTAATATTTAATTTGTCTGAGACCACAAATCGGCTTCTAGCTGGAAGGCTCCTTGCCTTGACATTCCAGTCCTGGGGAGCCGGGATTTGCCGTCTTTTTCTTCAGCTGCTTTATTATTTTTTTTTCTTTCCCTCCTTCTCCAAACACCCCCCCCCCCAACCTGCAGACGGAAATAAATTCGATTTATTTGCATCGTTTTCAACTTGTCTTCAAGGTGTTTGAGAGCTAGTTTGGCACTGGAGAGGTGAGTGCTTTCCCAGGCAGCGGCCGCGCTCGGGTTCGCTCTTCCAAACTTCAGGGATTTTCACTTTTCCCTTTCTTTCCGGCGAGGGGAGGGAAGCTCGTGTTCTCTCTCGCCAGCAGCTGCGAGAAACCTTTCTTCCTCGTTGCTTCGTTCTCTTTCCTGAAGAGAAAAGCCTCTCCTTTTGGGGCGACCTGGACGCTTTGGGGGGATGCTCCCAGCACACGTGCGGTGCAGGGCCGGCTGCACCCACCGCGTGCTTCCCCGGCATTCCCGCTTTATATTCCCTGCTTTCCATCCTTTCCCCCCCCCCCCCACCTTTTCCCCTTTGATTTGCACCTTTCGGAGCAGAGCCCAGGCGAGGGAAAGGGGCCTTTCCCCGCTTTCCCCAGGCCGGGGCTGGGGCCGCTCCCGCCGCCTTCCCCGCGGGGGAACAACCGCCCGGGTTCGCTCCCTGGTTTATTTGTGTTTGGAAGGGCTCCACGGCTCCTTTCCCCTCTAAAAATAATGAAATATGGGACAAGCTTTGCTCTGTTTGTTTAAGTAGCATTCTCTGGCTTATTCTCTGCGGCTACAAGTGCAGTTATTTTATTATTCTTATTTGCAACCGTTTACTGTTGGCTGTTTCTCCTCAAGTAGCTGTTGGAGCTGGCGTGCACATGGAAAGGGTTTGGGAGATGCCAAACTACACCCACATACGCGCCCCCCTCCCCGGTAGCCGCTCGCCCCCGGACTTTTCCCTTCCTCACCTCCAACTTTCAGAGGGCTCCGGTGTTATCGCGCCCCGCGAGCGCTGGGAGCGAGGGTGGATTTGCTGAAAACTTCCTCGAAATGCCCAAAAAAAAAAAAAAATTACCGAGAGACAGAAAAGAGTGAAGGATTTTTTTTTTTCCGGATGGGGGGGGACGGACGACGGGACAGAGCGGCGAGAAGAGGGTGGGGGCAGGAGGAGGAGGAGGGTGGGCAGAGCAGATCTAAACCATGCCATTTATTCCGAGTCTTATCAAAAATCCGCCTCACCAATCTGGTTCTCTTCAGCCTGCAGAATGCGACAGGGAGGCTGTTTACCCTGCGCTGACCTATTCAACTTTACCCTCCCAATAATACATTAAAAAAAAAAAAAAAAAAAAAAAAAGGGAGCGAAGGAAGATGCAGATAAACCCACATCCCCGCTCCTCGCTGACGGGTTGATTATTTGAGCTCCGGGGGGCTGCGGCCCTCGGCCGTGGCAGAGCGGCGAGGGGTGAGGAAGAGGATGGGAAAGGGCAGGGGAAGGAGCCTGGATGCGACCAGAAGCGGGGACAAGGGCCACAGCCCCACGCACACCCCCCCGGGGCCGCCTTCGCTGGGTTTCGGTCCTGCTCGCCCGCGTTTCATCCCTTTTTTTGGGGGGCTATACCCCTTAAGAGAATATATTTGGGGGGATCCCCCCCCAGCCCCCCAATAAAAGGCCTCTGTGAGCACTAGCAAACATAGAGCTGGGTTTAAATCCCCACCTCTGGGCTGCCTTTGAGGGCGGGAGGGGGGAACTGGGGGTGGTGCGAGGTTAGGGGAGCCAGGGATTTATTTTAAGGGGTGTGGGGGGGAGCAGGATATTCCCAGGCGCTGAATTTTCTCTTTGGT
>NW_021940671.1:2493779-2495763 GCF_001715985.3 Manacus vitellinus | reverse complement strand
GATGTGTCTGAGATGGGGCAGAGCTGGAACGAAAGCAGAGCGGGTGGTTATTTTATTTTATTTTATTTTTTATTCGCCCCCTTTTATATTTTTTTTTCCTCCCGCGAACCCACTTGGCGTTACTTTAGCAAAGCAAGATGCATTTTTCATCCAGCCAGCGCGGCCTGGTTCTGTCAAGCTCCATTTCTTCTCACGAGCTCTTTTAAGGGGAAAAAAAATTAGAAGCCACGGATCGCCAATTGCTCGTAGTTGTTGGGTTATTTTTTGTCGTCACGCTCGCGTATTTAAAATGATTATTATCTTTATATCTGCTTAATTATGTCTGGGCGCGGAGAGCACCGGGGAGGCTCGCTGGGGCAGGGCTGTGCTGCCATGGCCGGGTCCCTCTTTGTTTTAATAAACATGCTTTATTTTTTTTTTATGTTTTTTTTTAGTTGCATTATTTTCCCTCGCCCTCCCCGCTAACTTTGCCAGCTCGGGGGGGAATAATAGCTCCAAGCTGGAGGGAAATCGATTAAAAAAATGGACAACCGGCACTTCCCAAGGAAGCGAAAAAAAAAAACCAAAAAAAAAAAAACAACAACAAAAACAAACAACACACCACAACAGTCCAGGGGGAAAAAAAAAAAAAAAAAAAAAAAGAGGAGGAGGGGAAGAGAAAAGCCTTAAATGGTCCCTGGAGCTGCGGCTCTGCCGCCGCGGGCTGGGCCCGGGCCCGGGGCAGCGGCTCCCGCAGCGCCCCGCGCACTTTCCGCGCTCTCGCAGCGGTTTCGCTTCGCCCCTCGCTCGGTCGCTGGCCGGGGTGCGCTGGGAAAAGAGCCTTCGGGAAGGGAGGGAGCGAGCACGGCCCGCGTCTGTGTCTGATCTGTAGCTCCAGAGGTGCGGACCTGCAGTCCCTTCGCTTTTTGTCCTTTTAAATTATATATACGTACATGTATATATTACCCACCACTAGCAGGGAAGATCATTTCTTCCCCCCCCCCTCCTTTCCACTCCCAATTTTCTTTTGCATTTAAAGGAGAATTGCCTTTTTTTCCTCCCCCCCCTCGCTCTCTTTTATTTTTAACAGCTTTCAAATATTGTTGCAGGGCGAAGAACTCCTTTAAAAACATTCTCGTGTATTTAAACCCAATATTGCCTCCATATGCTTGGCCTTTCAAAAGTGAATCCCCTTCTTCGAAACACGCAAGAAAGATTTTTTTAAAGCTACTAAAACTCTGTACTTCTTAAGAACAAAAAAAAATCCCAAACTAACAGATAATTCATTTGCTTTTATTTATTTTTTTTCCCTGGTGCTGCTGTGAAACTTTTACCATTCCTGATAGAGCCTTTAAAGCTAAGGCAAAATACTGCTTTTAAAATTCGCTGTGGTTACTCGCATTAGATAGAAACCGTGTATTTTTAAAGCTCTTTTACTCCGCTGGTGTAGTTTTACCCTAAATGTCATGGTTTAGTTCACTGCAGCCCCAATTCCACCCCCCCCGTTCACCAGCCGAGTGCTCATTATTACCTTGCACCGAGTCTCGTCCGATTGATTTATTTTTTTATATATATTTTAATTATCTCGTCCATCCTTTGCTTTTCTTGCGACTGCCCGGGGTAAGGGGAGAAAAGTTTATTTATTTATTTATTTCCTTGTTTATAAGAGAGGAGAGAAGTTGTGTTTTCTTTGAAAAGGGGGTGATAGAAGCGGCCTCGCGTGCCGGTGGTGTTTTCCCGGTCGAAACTGGAGTGGGGTGGAAGCTCCTACTTCCCTGGGAGGAAAGTGGGGACTTTAAACCCCCTGGGCCGCAGAGAGCCCGGAGGGGATTGGAGGTGGTGAAGACACGGGGGAGGCTCCGTCGCCCCCACCTCGGACCCCTCGACCTCCAGAGTCATTTGTGTGATGAGCTGGCCGGTCCCCAGCCCCTCGGGTGCCTCGTTCCCCGCGTCCCGCCAGCCGGCCCTAAAATACGCTGTTTACCTTTTCCAAAAGATGCATTCA
>NW_021940671.1:2492604-2493614 GCF_001715985.3 Manacus vitellinus | reverse complement strand
TTCTCCCTCTCCCAAAGTTAAAGGGCCTCCTTCCCTCCCCGGGCAGCTGGAAGTGAGTTGCGGGATTGCCGGGCAGCCTTGCCCCGGCGCGGAGCTATGGAAATATATACATATATATATTTTATTAAACGTCAGCGTTGACTTATGCGTCTCTTATCTCTGCTCTCTCCCCGATGTGTGCCTGCAGTGGGGGATTCGGCGAAGGAAGCTCGTAACATGGCGGATAGCGAGGAAGGCTTCGGGCTCCCCACCACGCCGGCGGACTCGGAGGCCAAGGAGCTCCAGGCTGAAGCCAAGCAGGACACTCAGCTGGGGGCCACCAGCAAGTCCCCCACCTCCCCCCAGGCAGCCTTCACCCAGCAGGTAAGGACTGGCGCTCCTCTTCCTCAACCCCCTCGTTATTTCATTTTTTTTTGGTGTTATTTTTCCCTTTTCTCCGCGGTTTTTTTTTTTTTCCCCCTCGACTGGGTGGTTGAGCCATTTTGGGCCCCACGGGGGCGAAAAGCCTCACCTGATGGCGGGCCTCATCCTGCCTGAGTGTTATTTAAGGTCGTGCTCAAGCGCCAAACCTGCGGGTGTGAATGTTGGGGTGCGTGGAGGGGCACGCAGGGAAAAGCACCCAAAATAACAGAGAGGGGAACCCGCTGAGGCAGCAGCAGACACACCCCCACAAGCGCCCACGCGTGGGTGTCCAAATGCACGTGTGAACAGACACAGAGTGTACCTTTGCTGTGCCCGTGCGTATTCGTGTAAGATATAAATGTATAGTGTGAGATACAAATTTATATGTATTTATTTGTGTATATGTGCACCCCTTGTCCAGCCAGGCAGGCGCACACAGATACAGCCCATACCCACGCAACGGGCACTGAGGGCAGGCAGTCGCTGTCACGCGTGGGCACCCCCGTAACCACCCGGGGGCCAGACACACCTTGGGGTGCCCTCCTCATGCCCTCCATCAGCCCTCGCCCCCCTGGTGCTGCGTGTTGCCGGGACACGCGTGGGATCCC
>NW_021940671.1:2488258-2491943 GCF_001715985.3 Manacus vitellinus | reverse complement strand
ACAAATCTCCTCCGGCTGGCTCCGGGAGCAGCTGGGCCGAGGCGCTGGGGGATTGCTCGGGGAGGATGCGGTCGGAGCCGGCTCCGGGGGCTCCCTCCCATCGCCTCCCCGCCCCAGGAGCACCGAGGCCCGCAGGACCCTGTTCCAGGCCCTCCCTGAGCAGCATCCCCGTGCTCCGGCCTGAAATCCCCCTCTCCCCGCCTTCGCGGCAGGATTTTCCCGGGAATGCCCCGAGCTCCGGGGCCTTTTCCCTCCGAGCTTTCCCGCCGGGGCTGCCCCCGCAGCGCTCGGGGCTGACGCTCTGTGCCTCCCCCTCCGCAGGGCATGGAGGGCATCAAGGTGTTTTTGCACGAACGGGAGCTGTGGCTGAAGTTCCACGAAGTGGGGACGGAGATGATCATAACAAAGGCCGGGAGGTAAGAGGAGAGGGGGTGTCCGCGTTCCCCGGCGTGTTTGCGGGGGGGGAATCGCAGCCGCGTGGATGGGGGTGCGTGTCCACCTCCCTGACACTGCGACAGTCACATCTCTCATGTCCGAGACCCCCCCTCGGACCGAGAGCACCCTCAGAGCCCTGCCCGGCCACGGAGAGCCCTCCCTGCCCGGATATATTCAGGAGAAACTGTTTCTTCTGGCTTCTTTCTTAACCAGAACAGTTGGATCGTTAATCCCAATTTCAGGCCTTTGGAAACTTTCCAGGAGAACGCGAGTTGGAACCACTTGGCCAAAAACAAACCTTGTTTAGAGCAGCTCGGTGGGCTATAATTATTATTAATTTTATTATTATTATTATTATTATTATCAGATAGGCCCTTCTGCATTTTAAAAAATGTTTTCTGCTGTTTGACAGAGTTTCTTATTTATTTTGCTCACACTGAGGTGAATATTCCCAGCACACCCACGCACCCCATTTAAAAGTGTATGCGGTCTTTAGCTACTGTTTATATAGCGATAGCGAAGCTGTTTAGATGCAGAGATAGATCCACATGCTATTTATTTGCGGACGTAACATTTCTATATGTGTGTTTATCTGCGTGGGTGTGTAGAAAAATATACAGCCTTGCAAATCCAACTTTATTGGGGCTATAATCGATTCCATGACCGGCTTAGTAAAGCTGATCCGCAGATATTTATATATGTATGAGGGTGTGTTGGAGGGAGTTTAACATTATCCTTAATATTAATCTGTAAAATTGAAGAGTGGCCAGAGAGACCCAGTGAAAGAGTCTCTCCAGTCCCAGCGGCAAACTGGGGGCAGCCCGAGGGAGGCTTTTTCGTTGTAATTTTAAATTAGAATACTTGGAGAAAGGAGGGGGGGGGGAAATCCACCCCTCCACGCGTAGCAATAGTAGTAGTTTTAGACTGTAAGGGCAGAATAAACAACGCAGAGTCAAACTTTCATTTTGCTCTGTCATCTGGTATTTGTTGTGGTCTTCCAAAATTTGCCTGAAGAGGGAGGGAAAATAAAAATATGGAGCTCGTTGGATGAAGTTTTAGTGAATAGATCTGTCTCACGTCTCGCATTCCCCTTGAACCTCGCTGCTGCTGCTGGAAAAATCGGTTTTAAAGAAGGGGTTTGTGGCCAAGGGGACGTGGTATGAAGAGGAGAGGGGGGATAAGGCCGGTGCCAGGACCTCCCGAAAAAACCCCGGTTCACAGGGGAAAAAAAAGACAACTCTAGAAGGGAGACAGAAACCACCTTGCAGAAATTTCAAACAAATATCGCCGGGGACAGAAATCTCGTCTGGAGAGCAATAAACCAGACATTTACAGTGCAGGGGCTCGAGGGGAGATGCGGGATAGGTTTCCTTATTTCTAGAATTCCCCACGTTTATCGTTGGCGAAATCCACGGTCCTGCTGCTCAGGTGTTGTCGGCGGAGTTACAGATCGATCCTCAGGTGGAATTGGGTTTTTTCTCCCTTAAAACTTTAAAGTTCAACCCCCGTTTTCTCCGTTGGTCGCTTTCCAGCCCCTCTCACCTTTTTACAACCGAATTAAAGCCCAGCCCAGGTGCCTCACGGCAGCGATAAGATCCCGAGCCTCGGAGAAGAGCTCAATATTTTTAGAGGTGTGGGGTTTTTCTTTTTTTTCTTTTTTTTTTTTTTTTCTGTTTATGCGTGTTTTAAGTCCAGGGCTACATTTTCATCGGCTTTATTTTTAAATATTTGGAAAGCTTCGAACTAAAATAACAGCAGTATTTTAAGTCCCTGCCTTGCAGTAATGGAAAATATTTCGAAAAGCCCCTGTCTTGTGTGTATCCGAGGGTTTCCAAGGATTTGTCAGGTGTGTTTGCTGGTGTCTCGGGAGGCGCTCACGGCTGCACGTAGGTTTGCTCTTTACACCTGAGTGCGTGGAGGGGTTTTTTTTCCTCCTTACCTGCCCATAGAACCATTGATAGGCATAGAGGTGATTAATATATACGGATTTAAACGTATACATTTCTCTCTCTATAATATATTATAATGTGTTTCTATAAATACATGTATTTCAAGAAATACATAAAAATATTTTTTTTTTCTAGAAGTATCTATATTTTAACTTTTTGAAAACCTTTTTTTTTTTATTTTTTTGGCAAATCTCCCCTCCTGTTCCAGCGGTTTATGGACAGAGGGAAGTAACTTGCTTCCAAAAGTTCTCACGGTCAGATTTGTTCAACGAAGGGGGGGAGTTGAAGCCTTGGCGAAACAAATAATTAGTCAAAACACGCACAGGCACACGAGTAGGTGGATAAATAAATCCGCCAGCGTCGAAATTGCGATTCTGCCTCGAAAAATCACCGGGTTCGCCTCGGTCGGGAGCTGGAGGGGGAACCAGCGGCGCCCAAACATGTGCTGCACCCCGAGGGAAGGGTGCACCCTCCGCTGCCCGAGCCTTTCGGGAAGGTCCATCTGAGAGGGTGGCGTTGCCCTTTTGTTAAATGACCCCCTTCTCTATGTCTCCTCCTCGCAAACACGCTCTGAAACCACCCTGGCAACCTTGCTTTTCACTGCTCTAAAACTTGTGTTTTTATTTTTTATTTAACAGGCGTATGTTCCCCAGTTACAAAGTGAAGGTCACTGGACTTAATCCAAAAACGAAGTACATCCTGTTGATGGATATTGTACCAGCGGATGACCACAGATACAAATTTGCAGATAATAAATGGTATGCACGCGTGGGGGAAAAGGGGGAGGGAGGAGACCTCTGTGTCGGGCTCTCCGGGCTGCCTGGTGGGGAGATATCCCTCAGTCAGCGGCTCGTCCTTCTTTTTCCCGTGCAAAAGAGAGATAAAAGAGAGATGCTGGGCTGCAGGAGCCTCACCTGAGCGTGACGGGATGCTCCCACAGTCCTTGGGAGAGCGATGCATCCAAAAAAAAAAAAAAGGGAAGAAGAAAAGGAGAAAAGTCTGTCGCAATTAACGAACGATAACTAATCCTGTTTGAAGATGAGATTGTTGGCGATTGTGGAGCTGATAGTTCAGTGATATTAAGGAGGGGAAAAATCTTTAAGAATTGGTACTTTGTTCCTGGCTTGAGTGCCGGGAATTGGGGAAAGGGGGAAGGATGGGGTTAAACGGGGAAGCAGCGAGAGCCATCTCCGACGGGAAAGGTGCCAAGGAGCTCAGTAATTCCCGAGCGCTGTTTGAAACGCCTTTTCTCCCCAAGCACGGCGTGACCGTCCGGGCACCGCGCACCTGAGAGGGAGGGA
>NW_021940671.1:2485164-2486728 GCF_001715985.3 Manacus vitellinus | reverse complement strand
CTTGGACTGGCGGCGAAGCGGTTTGCAAGAGGTGCTTTCCAGGGATTAGGATCTTCCCCAACTCCACCCGCTCCGGGAAGAGGGAGGGGAGCAGCTCAGCCAGGGGGACCCATCCCACCCCCCGGGGTGCTTTTGGGGAGCAGTCCTAGAGAAGGGGGGGATCCGGCCCGGCGGGACGAGGCCGGGCATCCCCGCTGGGAACAGGCGGCTGTGGGGAAAAAGTCCCTCTAAACAAACCGAAGACGCTGAGGGGACAATAAGGGACTTCAGAGGAGGAGCTGCGCCAGGAGCCTCTCAATTAGAGTCGCTGTAATGAAATTAAAAACCATTAGATCGTTCACCGTTGATGTCTACGACTTTCCTGGATGTCAAAGCAATTTGCTTAAACCCCCGGGACGGGGGAGGCGGCGGCGGGACGCGCTGCGTCTCGCTGTCGCCAGGGTCCGGCAGTCATTATCGGGACCGAGCGGCCCCCCGTCGCCGCTCCCCCCTCCTCGGTCCCCCCATTTTCCCCCGAGATTAACCCGGTACCGAGCAGGGACCGCTTTTTATCTTGAGCACGGCGCGTCATCCCTCCCCACCTCCGCCACCCTCCTCTTCCTCGCATCCTCTGCGGGTCGCTGACGGGGCGGGGGGGGAGGATGTGTCCCTAAATCTCTCCGGTCCTCCTCTTCCCTCGCTCTTTCTGGACTCTTTGCCCCGCTGGGGTGTGGGGGGGTTGTGATGTCCCGTGGTGGTGAGCTGGGAGGTTTGGGGGGCTGTGAAGGGACTGGAAAGGCGAAAAGTCTCCCCCGGCCCTCCAGCAACAGGTTCAGGATGTCGAAACGTGTTGGGGGAGCAGCTCCGGACCCCTCGGGGGCGTGGGGGGAAAGAGCAGCGCAGCCCGAGGCTGGGGTTGGGGGTGCTGGGTGTGGAACCACTTTTCATAGCATCACCCGGCCCTGACGGGCTCCTTGAGTGAGGGGGTTTGTGTCCCCCTACCCCAGCAACTAAATCAGCCCTTCTCAATGAAGAGGGTGAGGATTTTTGGGAAGGAGATCCCTCTTCTCCACTTCTTCCCCTCTCCCTGTCAGCTGGGGTTGCGCCGCTCTGTCCCAGCTCCATTCCCACGGGACGTTCTCTCCTTCTCCCTTTGCCCAGATCATCCTGAACTCCATGCACAAGTACCAGCCCCGGCTTCACATCGTGAAAGCGGACGAGAACAACGGCTTCGGCTCCAAGAACACCGCCTTCTGCACCCACGTCTTCCCGGAGACCGCCTTCATCGCCGTCACCTCCTACCAAAACCACAAGGTGAGGGGCTGGGCCGGACCCCGCCCGGCAAACCGCGTCCTGCTCCTTCCCTCTTCCCGCTGCTCTTCCTGAGGGCCTCGGCTCCCCTTCCCGCCCCCTTCTCCTTGCATCCCTTCTTCTTTCCCCTTTTCCTTGTCCCTTTCTCCCTCTCCTTTTTCTTTCCTCCTCTCTCTTCCTTCTTTCCCCTCTTCTCATTTTTCTTACCTCCTTTCCCTTACCCCTTCTCCTTTTCCCTTTCCCTTTCTTTTCTTTGTCCTCTACTCCATTCTTT
>NW_021940671.1:2471649-2484419 GCF_001715985.3 Manacus vitellinus | reverse complement strand
CACACACCCACCCCATCCCCTCTGTTATTCCTGGCCACACAAAGCACCCAAAATCGGGTCTCGGGGCTCGCCGAGGGGCTCGCTGAGCTCAACAGGATAGTTTGCTCAGACGGAGACGACCAACCGAGGAAGTTGCCTTTATCTTCCCCCCCCCTCCCCGTGGGTCAAAGGCTCCTAATCTGGAGGAGGGAGCCCGGCGCTCCCCTCCGCGGCCGGGGGCTGATAACCCCGCGGGGAGGGCGCGGGGGGCTGCGGGCTTGGCTGCCGGGAGGCCCGGGAAGGAAAGGGAGGCTCTGCCTGAGCTCAGCTCCCCGCCTGCCCAGGCAAACAAAGCGCGAAAAGAACGGCAGGGCTTTGTCTTCCGGTGGAATAGAAAAGGGTTGGACGGAATAAGGGGTTTCTCGGGGTGCTGCCGCTGGGGGGGGAAGAACCCATTACCCTTTCTCCTCCCCTGCTTGGCTTTGGGCTTCCTCACCCAAGGAAGGAGAAGGCTGGAGCAGTTCTCCACCACTATGGTAGTTATCCATAGATATATAAGGGGTATCTTTCCCCAGCTGCCTCTCACCACTGCCCACAGACACTCTCTTGGGCAGAACCCCATGAAAAGTCAGTTTTCCTTCAGCAAAAAAACCCCCAATTCCTCGCTCAGTCACTCAGAAAGTGCTTCCTCCCAGCTTTTAGTTATGCTCAGAGGCAGGTAGGATGGCTCCTTCATACCAGATAGAGAGAAATAATTGTTTTGCAAATGGAGACAAGTCATTTAGCACCCCAGATAAATCCCGGATGCTTTCCTGGAAATGTAAAGTAGGAAACTCCTAAACCCGCATGAAACAATTGGGTTTCCTCCATCCATCAGTTGGCTGGAGAGATGCAGGGAGTGGAGCTGGGCTGGAGAAGAAAGAGTGTTTCACCGTAACTAGGGAGAAAAGAAAATACTTCCCTGCCCTTTAAAATAGGAGCTGTTGGCACAGCCAGGACAAGCAAATTGAATCCAAGTTGAGTCCTCGCCAAATTATGCCTTAAATTATAACTCCGCTGTGGATGCTATAAAATCAAGTTTAACTTCTGCTTGATGGATTTGGAGAAAGAATATAATATTAATAGAACTGGGAGTTAATAAAACAGGACACACTGCCTGCTTTAAAGGCTTTTCCCAATGAGAAAACAGACCTGAATTTAACTGCTTTGCTTTGAAGAAAAATAGGGCTGTTTTATAGGAAAAGAAATTGTCATGCAAATAAAACAAAAGCAAAGCAGAAACATGTAAGTACAGTAGTTTGGGAAAACTGCCATATTAGGAGGGGCAGGAATATTTGATTGTAAATCAGCAACATCTGTTTGATAAGAAATGACATCTGTGTATCTGTCTCTGTCAAAACATAGGCACTGACAAAGGCAGGAATCCCTACAGACACACACACTCCCATCCCAGCAGACACATCACCCACACGCAGACACCACGACAGATTTTACACACCCCCTACACATTTTACATACTCTTACATCCCCTACACATTTTACATACTCTTACATCCCTCTTCCCTCCCTGACATGCACATTCCTCCCCTTGCTGTGCTGAATCGTTGGGGGAACAAAGAGCGAGAGCCGTGGCCGTAGCCCCCAAGATAAAGACCCAACTGAGAAAGATAGAGCCATAAAAATAAACCAGGGGATGATCTACCCCAAATGGCATCTCCCTCCAGGGAAGGGAATGAAATTTGGAACCTGCCCCAGCGCAGATGGAGAGTGATACTGGGGCTGCTGCAGACGCTGCTCTGCTCAAGGAGTAACATCCTCCAGCTGAGTTGGGTGGCAAAAACCCCTGGCAGAAACCTGAGTTCAGCTCTCAGAGCTGAGATGTTGCTTGGCAAACCATATTTTCGCGTTGCATTTTCGTGACTGCATTTCTTGCTGCCATAAATTACCGCGGCACCACCAGCCCGTGGCTGCTGCGTGGAGGTCCCCAGGGAGGCTCTGCCTGTCCATTTTTCCTGCCTGTTTTTTTTTCCTATTTACAGCCATTTCTCTCTCGCTCCCACCCATCACCTGCAGAGCATCCTTTGTGCAAACTTTCCCACTTGTCTGTAGGTTCCGACACGTTTTACACGCAATTTTTATACACCCGTGCATTTCACACACACACATATACACACAACGTGTTTCAGGTTTCAAGAGCTGTGCTGAGGTTGAATTATATTACAGTATTAATTGTGTGACTCGCCCACAAATGCATTTGAGTCTGTGCTTACACAGCTTACAGAAATACTTGCCTGATTCCAGATCGGTCAATTTATTTCAATAGCACAGCTGCAACCCCAGCCTAGGGCTTGTGCTTATTTCCCCTGATATTTTAGGCAGCCTGAAAAGATATTTTAAGCACCCTGGGATCTCCCTCTCCCCAGCCCTACTCCCCAAAAAGAGGCTTAAGCCACGAAGAGGGTTTTGGTAAAGTTTTCAGTGCTGTTGTCAGCAGCTCTGTTGACCACCTCCCCCATCTCTGCAACCCTGAAAAACACCCCAGAAATACCGAGGTGTTAAAATAGGTCACATGCACATTTCATTTCCTTGCCATTCACACAATGGGTGCTTGCAATCAGGTTGATTCCCAAATATTAACTTCCCCTGCAGTTAAGTACCATTTTGCCGTAGCTTAAATCATTGTGTTACTAGCTCGTATTTATTAGGTACTAGCTCTCTGCTTAGGACCAGGAAATGAACCCTAATAGACAGAAATAATTAAGGTTCTGCCCTCATGAGGGTTCTTTCGAAAGCAAGAATTCACAACAATTATTCTCATTAATTTTTACAACCTACTTTCCCCGTTAGCTGGACTTGGGCTTTATATTGGTGTCCCCCCCTCTGGATATCCGGTTTTATGCTGATTTTTTTTTTCCCTCCTCCTAAGCTATTTAACATTCTTGGTAGCCAGAATTGTTTTAAGGAATTGTTAGCCCCTGCTGGGATGCTGCAGGCACCCAGAAATGCAGCAGAGCAAAGCAGAGGACCAGGGAAGGGAACGGCTGAAGACTAATGGGATGCACTCCCAGGCAGCTGGTGGGCTCTCTGAACATAGAGGTTCAACCTACCCCTAGAAAGACCCTGTGCTGGGTGGGTGTAGCTGCTGCAGGAGGTGGGCAGGTCCTTGGGCTTGGGGTGTTTTCTCCTGAGAGCTCAGTTCTCCTTGTCTTTGGTTGCAGGTGGCCACCTCCATCACTTCAGCAGAGGCCACCAGTGTGGTGGCCTGGCTGGCATCCCATGGCATTCCATCCCAGTCCCCCAAGCTCTCTCTGCCCAGCCTGAGGTCATTGGCCCCATGTCTTCCCACCTCCATGGGTAGTAGGGGCAGCCCCTGTCCTTACTCAGGGCTCTTAGAAGGGGGGTGTCCCAGGAGAGAGACAGGGCTCCCTGGGGTTGAGTGAGGTGAGACCACGTGTCTCCTCTTCATTGCCAGAGCCAGTGGCTTCTGTGCAGCCCTTGGTCACTCCAGGATGGCAGTGAGCTGCTTATCTCTTCCTGACCCTCACCAGGGCTCCTCACATCTCTGCTCCCAAGTGCTTAATCCCATTCCAGACCTTGGTAGCAGAGTGCTTCCTTCGAGAGGTCTCGTGTCCTTCCCCCTTCCCAACCTGTGCCTGGACCAGTCTTGTCTCCCTCTGCCCCTCTGTCCTCAGCCTTGTTCCTGCCTCCCTGTCAGCCCCAGGACCCTTTTGTTTCTCAATCCAGCCCTCCTCAAGCTCAGAAAAGACACTTTCTCTCTCTCCAGCCTCACTCCTGCTTGCTGACCCACCTCCTTCCCCCCAAACACTGTGCAAGGTCTGTCTCTTCTCATCCTTCGTTCTTGTCTCCCAGTTCAGCCAACAGCCTCCTCAAAGAGCCCCTGTGTCTCACACCACTACCTCTGACCAGCCACTGCCTCTCAGTCCCTCCCATTTCCTTCACTGGCTTTGGGTTCAGCATCTTCTCCCCCCTGCCAGCAACCCCCCTTCCCCTGGCCTTTACCTCGGGCTCCAAGTCCCAGCTGCCCATCCAGCTCCTGTTTGGCCCAGCCAGATATCCAGAGCCTCAGCAGGCACCTTGTCTTCATCTCTTTCTTTCCTTCCCACTTCCCTGGCTTGGCTTCCTGCTCCACACTGACTTGGTTTCCACCTGGGCCACGTGAAAGTGCCAAAGAAAAAGGCTCTGTGCTTTCCAGCCCCAAGCCCAGCCTCCCGTGGCTCTCAGCACAGAGAGATGCAGGGCTGGCAGGGGTGGTCCTGGCCCCTCTGTGTCACGTTGAGCAGGACCGTGGTCACCTGCAGGGCAGGGACAACACATTTCCCCACAGTCTGGGGAGTCCATGTGTGTTCTTCCCAAGGGTAACCACCTCTTCATCACTAAATGGGGAGACCTGAATGGTGATTTTTTTTTTTTCCACCATTCAGACTTTTAAGTTCTCCAAGTGGGGCAGTTGTTGACAAAAAGAGGTCAGAAACTAAGGATCCCCATCCCTTATAGAACATGAAGCCCCTGTTCCAGAAAGGCAGCTCAGAAACTAAGGATCCCCATCCCTTGCAGAACATCCCTTTTCCAGAATGCCCAACAGTTTAGGACAGTTTTGGAAGAGCCCAAAGAGGTCAGGGTGGTGTGTTTTCCCTTAGCTAAAGTGCTAAAAAAACCCACATTGATAGTAAAATAATTAAATAAAATAGAGCCCAGGGCATATACCTGGTGTGGAACACATCACCCCTTACAAAGTTTTAACTTTGCCCTAACTTCTAAAATCAACAGCAATTGAGAAAGATCTTACTATGGCAAGTTCTTGACAAGAAAACTCAGTGGTAGTTTTGATCCTGCCCGTAATGACATTCATGACCCCTTAGGCACAAATACCCATATAAATACAATTTAAAAAAGTGTTTTTCCTTGATCTGAGAAGATTCAAAGCTAAATTGGATCATGCTGAGGATGCCTTTGGAGGTGTCTCAGCAGGAGTGTGTTGAGGTCAGTCAGCCCAGAGAGGGGAGCAGCGCTGAGATTGCACTGGGAACTGTCACCTCCTGTTCAAGTGAGGGTGAACCCAAAGGGTCAGACAATCCCTAAAAAGTGTAACTCTGGGAGGCTTCACCCTGGAAAGCTCTTGTCTCAAAGGGTCTGTGGCAGCTTCAGAAATCAGTGGTCAGAGCAGACTTTGCCATCGGTTTCTCTCAGCGACAAACACGTAAACAAAGCCCTACAGTTTTATTGAATCTGTGCTGTATAACTTAGCCCTGGGCACTCTGTCTTAATGACCTTGCAAGAAGTTGTGGAGGTTTTTTTTTAAATTTTTTATTAATTTTTCATGATGTAATTGTCATTTGACTTTCTGACAGCTTTTCTTCCCCCTCTCCGTGAGTTACAGTCAATTAAACTGAGTTTTGCTACGGCAAAGTTGATCCAGAAGAAAGTTATTTCCACCCGTGGGTTTGCTTTTCCACCTCTGAAATAGTTTGTAAGTCAGACAAAAACTGGCCAAACAAAATATCTTCCACAGGTTGTTTTCTAAAGCAGGGATTCACTAACTTTTTCTCTGTTTTCTATTTTGTTGTCTATGGTTCTGTTAAATCTGGCTGGGACTCCCCTGTCTTCGTGCTAGGGCTGATGCCAGGAGTTATCATCTCTGTTCTGAGAGCTCCAATCCATCTAAGTACTCCAAAGATCTGCAGAATTAATTCAAAACCTTCTGTAATCCCTGGTTTCTGGATGCCTTCAATCCAGCACATCCCCAATTTGAAGGAGGTTGAAAGCCATGATTTCACTTGGGGCTTTCTGCCACCCACATGTGTGTTAATACCTTTGCTTGGGTGTTCCTGATGCAGGTTAGGAGATTCTCTAGTCATAAAACAACGTATTTGCAAGTTCCAGAGATCATTTAATATTTTTGTCTGATGTTTCATGGGTGATTAAAAGCTTGATTAATCAAACAGGGCATTCATCTGAGGCCCTTAAATCAGGGGCCAGGGCACTGATGGCTCCTCCTCCGGTGAACAGAGAGCGGTGGGGACCTGTGAAGGCAGTGCTACCCACCTCAGAGCCCCAGTGCCCTCTGGCAGTCCCCATCTCCCTCCGCTGATTCCAGCTGGGAGACGAGGTTCCTGGTGCAGGCGCCTTGGTTAAAATGCCTTCGGTCAGGTTGGGATGAATCCGGCCCTTTGTACGTCCGTGTGCCGGTGCCAGCGCTGTAAATCCTCGCTCACTGAAGGGCTTCACTTATGCAAGCAAATACTGCCCATTGGGGTCAGCAAGGGAGGACAACTTGTACATTTACTGTGCTTCAGGAACGTTCAAAACATTGAATAATGCCTATTATTCCTCACAGGAGAGTCACCACCTCGCCGGTGGAAACCGATAGGCCCTTTCTTTGGAAAATATACAGCTGGTTGTGTAATTAGCCAGGGCTTTTAATTACAAGATGTGCCTTTGTTTTATTGCTGGAGAATGCCTCAAAGGGCCAAAGAGATTGTTTGTTTACCCTTCTCTTTGAAATCTTAAATGCGTGATGGAAAAAAAAGCCCAAAGGCCCTGTTTATGTGCTAAGTATGGTCCCAAATTAATGGGAATGCCTTGGGGACAAGCATGGGGGAGATAAGGTCTCCGTGAGAGATTTGGGGCCGAATTAGGCAAAAAGGGCAAATAAACAACCGGCCTTTGGAAAAAAAATATGCCCAAAGAGAAGAAAATAGCAAAATAATCTGGTGGCACAGGCACCTGGCGGGGTTTGCTATGGACAGCAGCTGAGCCAGATTTTCCTCTTTGGATTTTGGCAAAGAGGTGGGTCCGGTTGTTTGTGCTTGAGTTGGTGAACATGAACCTCTCTCTGTTCCCCCGCCATCAGTCTCGAGCTCTTTCCTTCCCGTTGGCCAACCTTCAACAGGAAGGAAGGACGGGGTTTCCATAAAACACGGCGAGGGAGGGATGTTCCTCCAGTGGCAAACACAGGGTTGTGTCTCCTCCTGGGCAGGTGGCTCTCCTGACTCCTGGCTGAGGGCTCAGACTGCCAGGCAGTGATGGAGAAAGAAGAGGCAACAGTTCCCCTTCTTCTCTGTCTCTGTATTAGGGTGTTGCAGCAACATCACCCCTGATCCAGAGCCAGTCCACTGGGCAAAGCCACCAAAGCATTAGTGTCAAATTTGGGATGGCAGAGTGGGTTTGTACAAGATCTGCAGGGAATTTTAGGGTGTTGCTGGTCCACAATTAATATTTGCTTAAATGACAACCCCTGGCTTGAAAAATCCTGCTCACCTAAGCCATCTGAAGTGTGTGAAGGAGGGGATTGCACCTCTTTGGGTGGCACAGTTCCCTTGGGTAAGGGTACGTTCTGTACAGCAGCTGCTTTAAATGTTTGACTTTGATGTTGTAAAGTTGAGTCTGAGGGGGATTGATCCCAGCAAATTTTAGAAGCTGAAGACAGCCAGCCAAGTGAGCAAACTCATCCCTCTTAATTCCTTCTGGAATTAATGGGGAGACAAATAATCCTCCAGGGCTTGATTGTCACAGGTGAAGTTGCCCTCCAAGTACGTATAAGTGTGGGGCTGAGTGGGGCAGGAGGTTGGATGCAGAGCGCCTGGAGCACATTTAGCTGGTCTGAAATACAGAAAGAGGGAGCTTCGGTGGTTTGAGAGGATGCAGGGTCTGAGAGCTGAGGTTTTGGTCGTGGCTGCACATTGATGAAAAAATGCTTGCTGGTGTCAGTGGGATTTGTTCAGACAATATGACTCCCATCCCTGGTCCTCTAGTTAGTGCAGCTCTTTGTGTCCCAACAGCAAAAAGGATGCAAGAACTCTAAGAAAGCAGATTTCCTCCAGAGAGAAATTTGTGTGTGTGTGTGCAGTCCCACATGTTAGTTATGGGACACGCCTGGGAGGAGTGAGAGGTTGTTGACAGGAGATATTTCTCCAGTGGGGTGATCTAGAGGAGGGCCCATCTGCAGTGGTCAGTGCCTGAGCTGAAGGATGACTTGAGTTCCTGAAAGCTGTTTTTTCCCTCCCATCCCTACTGGGATAGAGTTTAATAAGCAATATCCCCTCTCTCCCAGGCCATGCCTTGGACTCGCGATGAACCCGTTGCATTTCCTCCCTTTCAGATCACCCAGCTCAAGATCGAGAACAACCCCTTTGCCAAAGGCTTCCGTGGCAGCGACGACATGGAGCTCCACAGGATGTCCAGGATGCAGAGGTAACTCCTGTCTCCATCCTGGGGACCCTCTCAGGACTGTGAGAACCACCTGGGCTTTGCTTTGTGTGTCACTTTGTGGCTTGGGATAGGCCAGGATAGAGTGGCAGTCCCTTCCCTGGGGTCTGCATGTGCATTTTACATTGGGTTGTGTAAATATCACCAGGACATGGGGCCAAAATTCAGGACCTCCCTCTCTCTCTGAGGTGAATGCCTTCACTGCTGGGTTACAGGTTGTGGGTGTTGTCCTCCTGGCTGCAGGGACCTCGTGTTTCTTTGTGAGATGTCCCCATCCAGAACAACCTCTGGCTTTGTGCTCAACAAACGTCTCTGGGGCTGCAGGTGGGCTTAGACCTGTTTAAAGCAACCAGAGACTTGGAGCAGCTCAGAGAAGCTGTGGCCCATCAGGCTACTGGGGAAGAGTTGTTTTTTTTTTTCCCCAGGTGACAGTGCTTTAAAGACAAAGCTCACAGCCTTGTTTGGGGAGTGTGTTTGGTAAGGATGCTCCACATGCTTCTGGAGATCTTGGTGCAGAGTCCTGTGTTGTGTTGTCACTGCCTTTTGAGGCTCTTTGGCAGCAGGGGAGTGTTTGCCCGGTCGGTTCTGGACGTGCAGAGCAGGAGTGCAGATGTGGTGGTTTAAGGCTGAAGGAAGAAAGTGTTGGAAAACATCAGGACTTCCAGGACCAGGTGGCTGAGGAGACCTTTGCGAATCTCAGTTTTGGATGCAAGCACTTTAGCCTGAAAAATCAAGCCTAAATCTCGTTTAAAAATCCTGCTCAAAGTCCTTTTCTAAATGTCAGGTCCTGCCAGTAATTAACTCCGTGCCTTTCACTTCACTTTGAACTTTGTCCATGTGTCAAGCTGCTTCCTGGTGCAAATGTTTTGCAGGAACGGTGCCATAGCCATGATTACACCTAGGACAGATGTAGATGCTCAACACAGCATTTTCCATCCAGGAGGGGAGGAGTGACTCCAATCCCTTATTTTCTGGCATTGGCAGGGCTGGCTCTTGGTGCAGGGCTGGAGGGACCTGCCCTGTGACCTTCTGATGGGAGGGTTCTTCCCACTGCCCTGCCAGGACCAGCTGTAGGTGGTCACCACAGGCTGGAATGCAGATGTCAGAGTCTCTTCTGGTTGCTGCAGCTGATGACCTGAGCATGGCTCTGCCCAGCCAGGAAAATCAGGCAGCAAATAATTCCTGCGATCCCGCAAACACGCCCAGAACCCTCCTCAAATGTACTCCCATGTACAAACATTTTCAGGCTCAGCCCCAGAAAAGCCAATATATAAAGCATAAAAAAAGGCATCTATAACTCTTAATCTTCTCAGTCTAAATCATCTCTGAGGTCCCCTGAATGTGCCCTGTGTTCCCTGCCTGCCCTTTCCAAGGACAAGCACAGATCCTGGCACGATGTGTCAATATTTATTTATTTATGGGCTCCCTACCACTTGAAATAGCTCCCCCACCCCGTGCCAGCCTCCCAGCCCCTGCTGGAACTCGAGTAACGACGTTCCCCCCCTCCCCAGTTTTTTTTTTTTTGCTGCTAAACCACCCTTTCATTACGGTGGGTGGAAAGATGTGAAGGTTCACATTCACGGCGGGGGTTTTTTTGGAGGAGGTAGAACAGGGGGAGGACTCTTAGGGAGGGCTCTGTGCCATGTGAAGAGCGTGGCATCAAGCCACCCTGAGCTTGGGCTAAAAATTGCTTGGCATTTTTACGCAGGCCTGTGGTTGTAGTTGGTGATCCAGTGAACAGAAACCCTCGGAATATATCAATATTCCCCCTCAGGCCTGGCAGGGTTGGAAGGGTTAAAATCCACAGCCTTGGCTTTACAGGATAATTTCTGATGTTCACTTCCTTCATAACTTATCCTCTGTCCCCGATAGCATAGAAATGGCTGTGTGCCTTTACAAAGATGTCATTTTTTTTTTCTTAAGGGAGGGCAGGATAAGATTATTATGGTGAAATAAAGACCCATTCAAGGCTGAAAATATGCGCCCACCTTTGTGGTTTTTTGTGTGTATATATGAATATATGCAAAATTATATATAAAATATAGGAAAACATATATAAAACAAGTTAGACATAAAAACAAATTGTACATATAAAAAATAGATTGTGTC
This sequence comes from Manacus vitellinus, assembly GCF_001715985.3. Classification (NCBI taxonomy): domain Eukaryota; kingdom Metazoa; phylum Chordata; class Aves; order Passeriformes; family Pipridae; genus Manacus; species Manacus vitellinus. Next base: position 2,474,105 of record NW_021940671.1, on the reverse strand, counting down.
TGTAAGATAAAGAACCATTCAGGGTCGAGTATGCTAGAGAACTATGGCCTGCCTTTTGTGGGTTTATATAGGTTTAACGTATAAATTCATATTAAATTGTAATTAAGGGTATATAAAATATATTTTAATATATCAATGTATGTGCATGAAGTTGTTTCCCAGTGATGGACTCACTCCCCAGCTGGCAGGTATAAGTAAGTCTATCTTGTTTTTAGGGGAGTGATGTCTGTTTATGCCCCTGGAGAATATGATGGGATGTATTTTTAGTGCTATTCCTTCATTATGAAAAAAGTACCTGGAAAAAACACACATTTATAAGAGTGCACTGCTTTTTGCATCAGAAACTGGTGACCTGACATTCCTCAGGTCACTGATCATCTCATTAAGGGGTACAGCCATGGAGGGAAGGAGTTTTTTCATGCCGAGGAAAACTTCAGCACCTCTATGTTTTCTCTATTTAAATCTCAAATGCTTCTTAATTCCCTGCAGATTTCCCTTTGAGAGCTCACCCCGTGGGTGGCAGGCTGGGTGAGGAGTTCTCCGTCTGCCCATCTCACCTGCAGAGCCCAAATGATTTGCTTAGAACGCTCCCCTGCCTTTAAATAGCTAAAATTACCCGAGGTGAAGTCCCTCCTAACAGAAAGAACCACCATCCAACCAGCCCTGGTGGTCTCCTTGCCCCTTTGGCTGTCAGAGGATGGGAGGGAGACCAGTTTCTCAGGTTCAGGATGATTTCAGTCACCTCAGAGCAGATCTCACAGTGGGATGAAGAGAAGCAGGTGAGGTGCTGGTGGAGACTTGGCAGGATGATTCCTCCACTGAACACCTGCCCTTGGCAAGTGGCAGGGACTGAGAGGAAGGAAGACAAAGCAGGGAAGAAAGAAAACTTCCAGTGCCAAGGGTGAGCTCAGAGTGAGGTCTTGGGGCTCTCCCTCCATCTCTATTTGCCTCCATGTGCTCTGGCCAAGCAAAAGCAACGTGTTTGTCCCAGGGATATTTAGGGACAGGAGCTTTGCAGGGTAGATGGAGATATCCTTGAGTCCCTCCCTCTCCATGGCTTCCTCCTTTCCAAGGCCTCCCATGTTGGTTTTTCTCCTCCTATTTCCCAGGAAAAAAAGAGTTAGTCTGTCCAGGTAGCAAACTTCATTCAGCAGTGATGCTGAGCCTTTCAGCAGCAGATGGTTTCATTCAAAAAGAATGGCCATGAATCCAGAGAGATCCAAATTCCAGTGAACACAGACTTCTGATACATGTTCATTTTGCCCCCACTGCCTTTCTTTCCTGAGGAATGCAGGGCTCCTTTATCAGCTTCTTTGGTGGGATGGGTGCTCTGGGAGAACAGGCTTTGCCCAGTTTTCCACTTTCTGAGCGTGAGATCGAGCTTGTTATTTCCTTGATTAGTGAAAAATACCCAAAAGTATTAAAAAGAAAGGGAATCACACCAGAGGAAAATGCATAGAGGGATGTGAGTTGTACTACATCTGTACCCTGTGGTCACGCTGGAGTTGAAAAACCATAAATCAAGTAAAAATGATGCAGTTGTGACGCTGGGAATTCCAGGTAAAGTATTCCTTTTGGATCTCTTGCCCCTCTGTGCTGTAAAAATCTCTTTTGCCTCCACTTAGAGCTTCTCCCTGTGCCGAGGGGGATTTGGTGTGGAGTGCAAGAGCAAAGCACGTGGCAGAAACCCACAGAGGGTGAAGTTTATGCAGAGACGAGATCTGCGTTGCAGATGCCAGTGCAGGACTTTGCCCTGAAAATCCTCCATACATTGAGAATCAGTGGAGCTGTACTACCAAACCACAGATATTGGGTGATTTGGGGGGTTGCATGCAAGTCACAGCTTTTGTTATTATTATTTTTTCCCAGTCTGTGACTGCCAAAGGACAGCAGGGGAGCAGAGCTTGTGGGTCTGGGGCTGGAGCACTGTAAGAGAGCAATTCTGTTAAACCCTGTAACCAATTTTTGCTGGTCATCCGCAACTCCCATTGTTTTTGGTGGTTATGGGTGCTGAAGAGCTTCTGGAAGTCTGAAGCACTGGTTACTATTCACTCAAATTAATGCAATTTAGTCCTTGAAGCTTCTTATTGGGAAAGCTTCTGATGATTCCATGAATGATGATTCCATGAAGGGTGGCCCTTGGATCCCTTGTTGGGTCCTTTCAAAGTGAGACAAAGATCCAGAATGATCCACAGGACAGAGCAGAGTGATGGGTATGTTATGGGTATGTTTTCTCTGTCAAAGCCTTTGGCATTAATCCCCAGTAATCTTGTTGGCTCCAAAGGAATTGTTTCAGAGATTCCCGTGTGCAATCAAGGACAGAAACTGAGCCAGACACAAAGGACATAAAATCAGTTCCATGATTCAGAGCTGGTGTGACAGAGATGACAGTGCATTTTGGGGTGCCAGTAGAATAACTGGATGAGCCTCCAGGGATTGTCTGCCTTGGAATGTTG
>NW_021940671.1:2462606-2471204 GCF_001715985.3 Manacus vitellinus | reverse complement strand
ACCTGCAGCAGCTCAGCCCAGCACAAAGGAATGCTGGTGGTGTCTCTGTTGGCCAACATCCATTCTCCATCTCTCTTGTGTTCTTCTTACTCCAGCATGAACAGTGGCATTTTTCTGCAGGAATCTTACCTTTTTATTTGCCTGATAATGATACTCTAGATCCCTCTCTGGTTCTTGGGTTTCTTGCAGTGATCTCTTTGGGCTGCACCGCTCAGAGGAGTGGTGGAAGCACTGGTTGAAAACATACCATGGAATCATCATAGAAGATTTGGGTTGGAAAGGACTTTAAATATCATCTTATTCCAACCCCCTGCCATGGGCAGGGACACCTTCCACCAGACCAGGTTGCTCCAAGCCCTGTCCAACCTGGCCTTGGACACTTCCAGGGATGGGGCATCCACAACTTCTCTGGACAACTTGTTCCAGTGCCTCACCATCCTCACAGTGAAGAACTTTTATCTAATATCTAATCTACAGCTACTCTCTGTTGGTGTGAAGCCATTCCCCCTGTTCTGTCACTCCAGGCCCTTGGAAATAGCCTCTCTCCATCTTTCTTGTAGGTCACCCCAAAGCTTCTCTTTTCCAGGCTGAACAATCCCAGCTCTTCCAGCAGAGCTGCTGCATCCCTCTGATCATCTTGATGCCTCCTCTGGACTCTCTCCAGCAGCTCCATGTCCTCCCTGTGCTGTTCCCCAGGGCTGGAGGCAGCTCTGCAGGGGGGTCTCACCTGAGGGGGCAGAGGGGCAGAATCCCCTCTGTGGGATCAGCCCAGGGCACGGGGGGGTTCTGGATGCTGGGGCAGGTCCAGCCTCTCCCCCACCAGCACCCCCAAGTCCTTCTCTCCAGGGCTCTCCACCTGCTCATCCCAGCCTGGACTGAGACCAGGGTTGGGTGCAACACCAGCACTTGGTCTTGTTAAACCACACGAGATTCCCAGGCCTGCACCCCATCCAGGGCTGTTGGACCCCTTCACATTCCTGCAGGAAGGTCAGGACGTTTGATATGTTGGTGGAAAAGCTGCAGTGAACAACCCCACATACTTCTCAGAGGACATTTGGACTCGTTTTACTGAACATCCAGCCTGGGTGTTATTTTCTGTGGGGCTGCTCTGCAGTCCCCACACAGAGAGAGGTCGTATTTAATCAGAGGGCAAGGCTGAAGGAAGTACTCAGTAATTCCTCTCCTACCACGTCCTTTCCTGCTGTAGTTTATCCACTTCAGACTCCCCAGACAGCCTCTTGAGAGAGTGGTTCAATTTGATTTCAAGATGCTGGAAATAAGCTGAAGTGAATGTGCATTGACAATACTTTTCTGGTTTAGGTTTTTTTTTTTTTCCTGGGAGATGGTATATTTATTCCAGTCACTTTTTTTTTTCTTTTTTTTTTTTTTTTAATTTTAATTCCTTTTTCTATGTCTACTATGACTGACTTCCATTTCTTTCCTACTCTTGAGCCTCAGCAGGAAGGACAACAATGGGTGGCCTGGGAAATATGAACCCCAAAGCCACTGAGTTGTGTTTGCACATCTGGAACTGGGGGTTGATTCTGCACCACTGGGCTGGGTGGGTGGAGGGGGTGGGACTGACAGGACAGCAAACATTTGTCCTTTCGTAGTGACTGACCAAGGAGGAGTTAAAATCTCCTGGAAATTTGGAAAGAGCTACAGATAGACCTTAGATCAGATTTTAGACTCAGATTTGATGTTGTGAGCAGGATCTGGCCAGCTCAAGGGCTTCAAAGGATGCTGTTAGAACATGGAAGCAACTAAGCATGGGGAAATCCTTTTCCATGTCATGATTCATCTTAACCTTGAACAGATATCAGTATGATCTGATATTTAATAAGTCTTTTGAAGCCTTGTTGCCATCACCTACAGCAGCTTTGGAAAGCCTTGGTATATAATGTCACAGAAATATCAGAAACCTCTTCTAAAATAACTTGCCTAGGGCCAGTAGGGGTTGGATGCTTCAATACAGAAGCTTCCTGGTTATAAACTGTGCATCTGTAAAAGACTTTTAATAAGTTTTTTTGCCTGGCAGTTGCATTTACTATGCATTGGCTGGAACATTAGGAAACTTCTAGTCTGCCCATGAAAACCCTTTGAAAATCATTGCTCCCTCACAATGTGGCAATAAGCAAGAAAGTGGACACCCTGTGAAGGTCTATATGTGTAATTTTTCTTCAGTTTTGATTAGTTTGCAGAGGCAAACAAGGTTTCTGGTTCTGAGATTACAGAGTCACCTTGAATTTGCTCCCTGGAATTTTTGGCTAGGTGTGAATTTGTGGCACAGGTGATCTTATGGAGCTCTGTCATGGCGAGGGAATCGTTTGACCAGGGGAAGGGGAAGAATGCCATGTGAGAAAAAGAGAGTGAGCCTCCTAATTCCACCTGGCAGAGGTCTGATTTGGATGGAAGTGCTTGGGAAATGCAGGAGGGGTTCACTTGTGAGGCCCAACCTGTAGGGTCGGGGTTGGATGATGAGCTTTAGGTGGAATTCATGTGCTATTAGCAAAGTTATGCAGAGCTGGTGTCCAATCCTGTGGGTCTGGGAAACCTTTGGCTGGGTGGGAGTTAAGAACCGAGCCCAGACCTCAGGACTGAGTGCCTTCACTACGGTCTTGGACCTCATCCTTGATTTCTTTTCCCTAAGTTTAACGAAAATTGAAGTAATATTCTCTCCTGGTGGCCTCACCTGGGAACTTGGTGATGCAGAGACTCTTGTGTGGCTCCCCCTTCCTCCCTGTCCCCTCTGCTATTGTAATACCAACTACAGTACCTAAATCTTCTTAATTAGCTCCAACAGGCTTTAAATAGACCAGGGACAGCTTCCTTCCTTGTAAACTTTTTTTTTCCAACCAAGTTTCTTTTTCTTCCTTCTAATTTTTGCACAAATTTAATGCAAAAAAAAAAGTGTAGCCTATTAACACCCCCCTGTAAAATTAACTCACATTCTGGTGCAGGAGCAGCAACCTCTTCCTTGCTGTGTAGATAATTTTCTATATTGCCTGTATTTTCCCTTCCTGCATTGCTACAATTTTTTTTTGGACAGCAAAATTTCTGGGCAAAACAGTCGTTTTGTGCCAGCAATGAACAAAACCTTTCATTCCATTTAAACTGTAGCCCAGGATTACAACCACCTATTTCAGGAATAACGATTTTTAGGGGAGAAAAAAAAAGATTCTGATCCATTTTATTTTGTCCTTTGGTATTTAAAAGTGGTAAGTGTGTACACTGCATGTTGAGTGGGCTCAGGAAACAGCATAAATGTTTTGAGATGACTGTTGCTTTACCAGGTACCAAAGATACCTCTTTATTAGAGCTCAGTTGTTGTAAGGAACAATACGTAGAAATACAGAGATAACCGCCCTTTTGGGTAGAAAAAAGGGCAAAGTGAAGGAAAGACTATTTTAGCTATTTAGTTAGAAAATACTTTCCTTCGTCTCCCTCCTCAAATAGTTGATTTTTTGGCAAAAATAGCACCCGGCATGTTTTGACTGAAATGGAAATATTTCAGTCTGGAGGGAGGTTATTGCGATACCTCCTGGGAACTGCTGTTTGGAAACGTGGTGTCTCCGACCTGTTGCCTCTCCAGAGTGACTCCCAGCTCCTGCCATGTCCCACAGAACACCACTGATGGCCACAGAGGCTGTTGTGTTCCCTGGAAAAGGAATGAAAGGAATTTGGTTCCCAGTGCACAAGGAGGGAGTGGGATCCTGACTCCACCTGTGCTCCGGCACTTGGGATAAAGATATCCCTCTTCCAGGCAGCTTTTTTTATGGAAAGGAAGCAGTTGGGGTTCAGCTTGGGCATGAAGAAGAATTTCTTCACTGAAAGGGTGGTCAGGCACTGGAAGGGGCTGGAAGTGGTGGAGCCTCCATCCCTGGAGGTGTTTAAGGAATGACTGGATGTGGCACTCAGTGCCCTGGGCTGGTTGACAAGGTGGGGATGGCTCACAGGTTGGACCTGATGATCTTGAAGGTCTCTTCTGACCTCAGTGAGTCTGTGAAAATATATTTTCACCAAGGAAGAAGCAGTTGGGTTGTTATTTTTTCTCCCCTCTCAGCTCTCCGTTGAAAAAGTGTTGATTTAGGTGAGAAGCATCAGGGATGGGGACAGTTTCCTTCTGTTTGTGTGGTGCTTTGCACAGTGAGGGGCTGATGCTGATGGGGTCCCTCTGAGCTGCTGTGAGAATTCGTGGTTTACCATGCAGATCTAATCCCATGTGGCAAAGAGACATCCAATTCTTCCCCCCATGAAGCAGGGAGAGACTGAAAGCAGTCATCTCTACATCCTCCAAAAAACCCACAGAGAACCTGATGTGGCATCATGCCATGGCATGTCCTTTCTTGTCCTTCACTGTAGCCCACAGGTGCCTCACTGGGCAAAGAAAAGGGGACTCTGTCATTTCTTTGAGAATGGGATGTTGGAGTGTTGGAGCTGAGGAAGAAGGAACCAGCCAATCCATGCAGCATCTTCTCATTAGGGGGTAGAGTTAAGACCACGCTCCACATGTCACCTCCCTGTGGGTTGTCTCCTTAGATGGGAAATGTGGTGGGGATGCAGCTCTGGGGTGTTGTGTTAGTGCTGTTCCCACGAGAATCACTGTGAGAAGGTGGAGTGTGACAGGAACAGGCAGCTCAAAGCCATAACCTGGGAGATCCCCTGGAACCCAGAAGGTTTGAGGGTCACCTGGAGGTTTGCTGGCCATGGCTGTTGACCTTCCTGAGAAGCCACCAAAGCTGCCCTCCAGCAAGAGCTCCTGGGGTGGAGATTTAAGTGCTGGGTGTCCACAGGTCCTCTGAAGCCCACCCATACCCTGGCATCCACTGTTATCTTGTGTATCCAAGGGATAAGTCTCTTTTTCCTCCCAGTCCATCTCTCTTTTGTTCCTCATTCACAGCCTGGACTTCAGTTCTGGGAAAACACTGCCTGACCAGCCAGGCCAAGTGGGTGGGAAGCCACGCTCCTGCTGGGAGGAGCTGCTGGGCTTCCAGGGGATGATACCCCACCTTTGGAATAGGCTTTCCTTGGCAAGCCACCAGTGCCCGGGGTTTGGAGAGCTTCCATGGCACAATGAGAGACACATTTCTTTGGTTTTGAGCTCCTGGGTGAGTTTCCCCTCCATTACAGCTCGGTTGCTGATGTTTCTGGCAGCCACCACAGCAGTGGTTTGGATGAAAGCTCCCCGCTGTGAGTAGGTTTATATAATTGCTATTGTTAAATTTTGTAAATAAGTTCTGAACTCTACGGCGATAGGTCCTCTCTGAGGGGTGTAATCAGAAATTCTGGGCTCTTCCTCCTGGTGTAACTGGCCAGGTGAGCCAGGTGATGGGATTTAAGGATATGTCCTTGCTCCAGCATAATGATTTTGGGCAGGTGGGTAGGGTCCCTCCCAGCCAGCTTGGCCCAATGGTTACAGCCTCAAAGGAGAAACCTTGTGCTGGAATGTGGGCTCTGGTTTGTGGCTGCTCTGAGCCAGGTGACACTTTGGGAGGTGCTGCTGTGCTACCTGATCTTCATGCTTTTTTGCAAGTCTTTTTGTTCAGGGAACACCCAGCAGTTTTAGAGACAGCCCAGGAGGAGGCTTGTACCTCTCCTGAAGGCTCTGAAACCCCCTACTCAGCTTCAGTTCTTCCCCCTGCAGAGCAAGAATAATCTTGTCCAGCCACATTGTTTATGTGCTTGGAGAAATGTCTCCAAAACACACTGTAGGGTCTCGTAGAAGAGAGGATTTCCAACCAGTGTTGACAAAGCATCCCCACTTCAAACCAGAGCTCAGAGCAAGGGAACAATCCAGACTTGCCATTAGGGCTCACCCTGCCAGCCTGGCTCTGCTGAGGCTGTGGCTCTGCTGTGCATTAAATCTTGGTGATTTATTTATTCCTCTTTTCTGAGCACTCTGGAGTGGAGCTTGTTCTGTGGTCCAGGGATCCCCCATCCAGGACAACGAAGCTGAGAGACCCTGGGGGAAAGGAATGGGGACAACTACCATAAGGGGGAAAAAAAAATAGACCCAAATATTTAATCCACCTCCAGGTCGACTTGGCAGAAATGAGGTTTCTATTTACATGCACGTGCACATCCACATCCACATTATAAACAGTATGGAGTTTGTAAATCTATAATATGTAAATATAAATCTTGTGTGTTTTTGCTGTAACTGCATATATCTATTTCAAGCATGGATGTAAAATAGCAGTTGTGGTGGAAGAGGCACAAATCTAAAGGGAAAGGTACTAAAAGGGAGGGGAATAATGAGTGCTGTGTGGACAAAGTGTGATGGGACTGCAGTCTCTTGAGAGGGATGTTTCTGTTTCCTTGAAAGCCTGAACAATCACCATGACACTAATGTGCTGCCTTCACTTATTAATCCACTGATCTATTTATTAATTGATTGCTTTTCCTGACTTGTTTTTATTTTCCGTTTCTTTGCTTTTAGTAAAGAGTACCCGGTTGTCCCCAGGAGCACAGTGAGACAAAAAGTGTCCTCGAATCACAGCCCGTTCAGTGGCGAGACCAGGGTCCTTTCTGCCTCCTCCAACCTGGGCTCCCAGTACCAGTGTGAGAACGGGGTGTCCAGCACCTCCCAGGACCTGCTACCGCCTGCCAACCCCTACCCGATCTCCCAGGAGCACAGCCAGATCTACCACTGCACCAAGAGAAAAGGTCAGGCCTTGGCTGCTCCCTGCTCTGTGCTTTCCCCCTCCTGACGTGACTGTCAGCCTCCTTTCCTGATCCTTGTCCCAGCCTGACACTTGGGGATGAGTGAGGGATGAGGGTTGTGTGCTGGAGGTGGGCTGGGAGACTCCCCTCACCCTCATTAGCCTAAAATCCACTGCTGGGCTGCCTGGAGGGGTGGCAGTGCCTTTCACCCACGGTGAATCCACATTTGGAAAGATAGCTGGTGCCAGAGATAAAGATGACTTATCTGCCTCCATAGCCCCTCAGACAGGGTTAATCTCCAAGTGGAGATGCCTTGACACTTTGCCTTTTGCACAGTTTTCAGCTCGGGGTCTCACAGCTGGGAGAGAGTTTTCAGTCTGCAGAAAGCAATTCCACTCGTTCTAATGAACGGTGCCTGGGATTGAAAATCATGATATCCATGTTCCTTCCCCTCTGGTGCGACTGACCTGCTTTGACAGAGCTGGAGGGATCAAACTGTGAGGGCTTTACACTGACTGCTCAGCTCGTCCTGGCGTGAAGAGCCCTGTGATAGCGACGGGATAATTGTTTGGGGCAGGAGCGAGTGGTTTGTGGTCTCTCCCTCCCTCTCCCAAAGCCAGGGGAATGCTCAGATGCACAAACACTTGCAGGGCTGAGGTAGCAAAAGCCTCAGATCAGCTCTGCTCCAGGTACTCCGAAGAAAATAGGGAATTTCCAGGGCTGAATGCAACAAGGAGTGACAGGACGTGGTTACTGCTGACCCCTATTCCCTTTTCTCAGGATTTAGTCTACGTTGCACTGGGAAAGCTCACAGAAGTCAGCAAGTACCATGGCATTTGAGTGCACCAAGCATTTCTCCAGCCTGGTAGCCTCTCCCCACAGCAGATCCCCTCCTGCTTCCCTGCACGGTCCTATCAGTCAGACACATGGCATTATTTTTAGTAACGTAACCCCGGGGCACGGGGATGTGCAGACACACAGTCTAAGGTAGGGGATGCTGGGAAGTGCTGGCAGAGGAGGCAGGAGGGCAGTGGAAATCTCCCTCCTGTCCTTGGTGAATCTCCTGAATGTTGTAGGGGCACGTGTGCTGTGTACAGGTTTCTATGTGAAGCTGTAGAAGTTGAGACGTTCTGGGGGTTTCCTGAGTCTGAGCTAAACAGTGGAAAACAGAGGTGTCATTTTCTGCCTCCTCCAGCTGACCAGGTGACACTTGTGGTCACACAGAGTGTGTTGGAGCTGGGATTGGAAACGGTGATGCTAGACTTGAGCTAGATGTAAGGTAGGGAATAAGGAGAAGCAGAACGTCCCCTAGGTCAGAGATGGGGTGTGGGACCTGTCTTACCCCTTTAGTGATGGATGTGAGGTGCTGGGACACAACTGGGCTGCTGCAAAACCCCGCTGCTCACGATGCCAAGTCCCACTCATCCCTGGCATCCCTCAGCCTGTGATCCATCCCCAGCGCTCCTTTGCCCCGGGAGCTGAGCTTTCACCGCCCCTCTTCCCCTCTGCAAACCCTAACCAAAACAAGCTGCCCCGAACGGCAACAAACCCTTTGGACAATCTCCGAGCGCTGCGCGTCCCCGCACCGCAGGGCAATTCATCATTCGCCTCCGCATTGTAAGGCGATAAGGAATCAACAGAGGTTTCCTTCCAGTTTTGGGATTCCCGCTAAGTGGTGTCTCCATGGGTGGTTTCCCTCAATCCCCCAATTATCTCACTTCCTCTTATTGTCACAGAAGAGACGACTATCTGCCCCGTAATAAGCTCCCCGGCCCCTTTTGGCCCTTGCGAAAGTGCAGGAGACCGGCCAAGGGAGCCCTTGTCTGCGCGGCCGATGGCCCATCAGCCCCCTCATTATCTCCGCGAGGGCTTGAGTGGCACAAGCAGTTAAGGGCCTTTTATCAAAGCCGCCAAACGCTTTAATCAAAGAGAAGC
>NW_021940671.1:2329785-2462431 GCF_001715985.3 Manacus vitellinus | reverse complement strand
TCCCTGCCCCGTGCATCCAGTAAATCGAAAACAGCCACCAGGGCTTAAAGAAAAGAAACACAAAGTTAATGGGAAACAGAGAGTCGGAGCAAGCTGCCAAGCAGCTCTTTGCGAAGTGAAATTAATTAAAAAAGAAGAAAAAAAAAGTCACTCGAGATGAGCAATTCTGTTTGGATAAATCGGAACGTGATCCAAGGTTTCATCTCGGACTCTGACTGAGCGTGGCACTTCCTTCTAGCACCGAGCAAGGATCTTTGTTGGAGCTGGGAAAATAACCCTACATATAATCTTCCTCTTTTCCTCCTTTTCCAGCCTCTCGTCTCTGAGCTTTCCCACATAGTTTTCCTACAATTCTGCATAACTCCCACCAAGCCTCAACAGCTAAGAAAACCTGAAAGCAAAAGAATATTTGCTCCTGTTTTCCTCTGTCCATTTTCTGGACTGGAAATCTTATTGATTTTGCTGGATTATCCGTTCCCCAAACACCGACTCCTCCTCAGTCAGTTTAGGATTTATCTCAAGCGGATTATTTCCTTTTTGCAGGGCAGTGGTTATGGATAAATGCTCTCAGGGGCAGAAGGCAATTCAGCTGGGTTTGAGACCAGCTGGTGTCTACATCTTCTGTAGTAAGTTCCACCACTGTTTTCCAAGAGGGTCTCTCCTTGGAGTTCCTTCCATCTTGGACATCTCACGAGGTTTCTCCATATCCTTTTCAGTTGGGGTCAGGCCTCAGTTTAGGCTCAGTTAGGAACAGGTCTGTGTTCAAGCAACTCAAAGGAACCCTATTCAACTTCTACTTCCTTGGTGACCTCAGACAAGGACTGTGCTCTGTGGTTGACAGTGTTGTTTTTAGCTGTCAAGTCAAGATGGATTCACCATGGAGATCTGATATGGAGCTACATTAGGGGAGAGCAGCAGGGCTGTGAGGGGATGTTATCTCTGAAGGCTCCTCTGGTTCGGGGAGGTGATGCTCTCCTGGGTGAGGAAGGAAGGAAGGACACATCCCAGAGCTCCAAATCTGGTGATCACTGGTGTGCAGGTGGGAGTGCAGGGTCACAGCATTGGGAAGGACCCCGGTGTGCTGCAACAGGGCCGCTGCTCCAGGCACAGGGAATGGGGAGAATCATCCTGTGTTGTGTCCCAGCTCCACGCTGAGATTGCTTATGGCACTGGATTAACTCCAGTCCTGTACCTTACCAAGGAGTGGCCTCAGTTCTTGATGTGGATTTTCAGGCTGCAACAAAGACCAGTTAGAGCCTTGTCTTTCTCCCAGTTGTTCTCCACCTCTCCCTCTCTCATTGTTGTGCTTGGAGGAGCCCAAAAAGACTTCCCAGCAGGCAGCTTGCTTTGTGTCTTTCATTTAGCCCCACATCCCAGTTAGGGTGTTGGGGCTTGTTTTCTCTTGTATTATCCTCTCCCTCAGATTTCCTGTGGATTAAATAGTCATCCCTCTAAACCTCTGCTCCCTCCCAGCCTTACACAATCTCAACCACTTGGCAGATTTCTGGGATGCTTGTGATGCTGGACAGGAGGCAACTGGAACAGCCTCTCCCTGGGGAGGTTATAAAAGTTGTCATGTTGGCATTCTGAGGGAGAAGAGGGATGTGGCAGAATCTGCCGGCTCCAACCAGCAAGGACCGTATCCTTCAGCCACCTAACCTGGGCAGGACACCATGGGGAAGAATATATCTTTCCTCTCCTTCCTGCTCTGATGAGGCTGGTGGAGGTCCAGCAATGCCTTTCCTCCTCCTCCTCCTCCAGAACAGGCACCATTAGAGTGGACAGACCTCTTTGTTGACTGAATTGATTTTTCCCACGTCCCACCCAGCTCTTCTTTCACTCAAAGAATCTGTAGGACAAAATCCAGGTGTGGGGTGTCTTCTTGGAGGACGTGCTGCTCCAAACATCCAGCTGATGTTTGGAGATGCAATGAGTTGGCCAAGGCTTGAGCTGCTGCAGCTGGAGGTGTTTGTAGCTTGGATAGATGCAGTGGAGCCCAGAGCAAGGTGCCTGCTGGGGCAAAAGGAGCCTGCCTGCGTGGTGAGGGGATATTCAGGGGGCTGGTAGGCACCCAGCTTTTGCTGTGTGGCACTGTAGCTCAAGCAGCTTTGTATCCCTCTTATGAGGAAAGGCTGAGGGAGCTGGGCCTGCTCAGTCTTGAGAGGAGATGGTTGAGAGGGACCTCATCCATGTCTGTCAGTGTCTGCAGGGAGGGGTCAGGGGATGGATCATGCTCTGCTTGAGAGGGGGCAGGGTCAGCAATGGGACAGGGGGAAAAGGCAGGAACTGATGCCCAGGAAGTTCCACCTGAACATGAGGAAGAACTTCTTCACTGTGCAGTGACCAAGCACTGGAACAAGTTGCCCAGAGAGGACGTGGAGTGTCCCTGACTGGAGATGTTCCAGGACTGTCTGGATGCAACCCTGTGCCATTCTCCCTCACTGGAGACATTCCAGAACTGTCTGGATGCAATCCTGTGCCATGTGCTCTGGGATGGCCCTGCTGGAGCAGGAAGGTGGGACCAGATGACCCACTGTGGTGCCTTCCAACCTGACCCATCCTGTGACTCTGGGATCTCACTCTCCATCAGAGGTGCCTCCTGTGTCTCAGCAGGCAGTGCTGGCAACTTGCTAGCTCTGGAAGAGGTTCCAGCTTTTGATATTGGATTGTCCTTACCCTACAACCCTTTGTGTCATGTTCCCTGCAATGCAACACATCCATATCCAGTGATGTGATAGCTGGAGTAGCTGGCATGTCTTAGGTTCCATGTCCTAGGATGCACATCTTGTTTTCCCTTTAGGGATGTTCATTTTGATTGAATCTGCCTCTTTTTTTATTTCTTGGACACCCCTTGTCAGCCTTGCACCCTTGTATTGACTATTCAGGCTTGTGCTAGATCCATGCTAGAATCCAGACTGTGTGGGTGATAATCACCCATTGTGTCTCCCTCACAAAGTTGGGATGAGCCTCCTGTAATGCCCTGGAAGCGTGGATAAGCTTTGAAAATCAAACCAGTCACGTCCCATTCTCCATTGTCTTTTGTCCTGGGAAAGTTGACTGTCATGAATCAGAAAGGAGCTCTCCTGATTTACACCAAGGGAAGAGGTGGGCCCAGTGCACCCTGAAGTCCAGAGACTTCACATGTTTGCATCTCATTCTGGACAGCCCTAATCTTGGAATTGGGAAAATTCCATTTAAAGAGCCATTTGTGTGGTATTTACAACCCAGCTGGAAGTAGTAAATACCGGAAATCTTGGAACTGCTTACGCTCTTGCTCGAGCTCCTTCATTAGATAGATCATCAAATTCCTTGTGAGGGAGCCAGTTTCCAGCCCGTTCTGCAGGCTCCGTTTTCCTTGGATCCACTTCGGAGCAGCTTCTCCTTGGCTCTGGCAGCTTCCCCTGCTTGGCAGAACCTTCTGCTTTTTGAGGTTTGTGCAGTGTCGAGGGGCTGGTCACAGGAGCTGATTGCCACCCTTGGCTTCCAAGAACACCAACAAAAGTGGAGGATGGTCAGCATCTCCCAGGATGGTCAGCACCTCACAGGGTGCCCAACACCTCCAAGGGCTCAGTGGCAACTGGAAAAGGACAATGAGTTGCCATCAGGGAACCAACACTGAGAATCAAACCCAGAGCAGGCAGTTAAGCATCTCCCATGTCCTGCTTACACTGATGCTGAGGAGGTGAGAGGACCTTCAGGGAGAGGATTATGGCCTTGGGATGGGCTGTCCAGGCTCCAGAACTGGTGGGGATGAATTTAAACTGCAGCCTTCAGCACTGTGTGTGAGATCTGTTTGCCTTGTTCTCCTTTTGCTGTTCTCTCACCTGAAGATGGCCCCTTTCCACCCGAGGTCTGTCCCACACACCATGAGATGCCCTTTTGCTGCTCTGTGCTGGCTTTGGTCTCCTCTGTGAGGGGTGGGGGGACAATGCCAGGTCCCACTGGAGAGCCTGGACAGTGTAACTCCATCAGCTGGCACCTCTCTGGCCTGCATGATCCCACCTGATGATGCAGACAGACTGTTCTCCCCTTTCTCTAGCACTTTGAGGTTATATAGATGGGGAAAATCACCAGGAAGAGGGGCCAAAGGGCAGGCAAAAGCTGTTAGGGTAGGATGTAATCCTTTACTAGTGACTATGTCCCATTTGGAAATGGGTACAGGGTCCTTACACATCTTAAAATGTGGACTAATGGTGCCTTTTCCACATACAACAGCAGCCAGCCTGGCTCTAGAGAGACCAGCTGATAGAGGGCACCTAGAGGGTGTCCACTGAAATTCTGACTGGTTTTGTTTTCCTCTCTTCACCTGTGGGGAATCCTGGAAGCGGCTCTGCCTGGCTGTGCCCTGGCAGGCAGAGAAATGTCTGGGCTAAATGGAAAAATCAGCAACCTCAGGTTGTAAGTCAGGCACGGAAAAACAGAGTTTGACTGGTTTGTGTTGTATATTTAAAAAAAATACAAATAAAATAAACAGTCAAACCCCAAGCCAATGATTTCTAACGCCAGCAGAGGGATGCGGTTTAATGCTGAAAACTTTATTAGCAGAACAATGCTGCATTTTACAAGACATTGTTTTTCCACCCTAGTGCTCTTATTGCTCAGTGGTGGGTTGGGGATCCAAAACTTTTACGCTGCCCGTGAAAGCTGGAGCTGGGGCTGCTCTTCCAGATGTCCCTCCCGTGAGGGAGCAGGAGAGGGGTCAGACCTGTGCTTCCAGCTTTTGTCTTCCAGGGCACTGCATCCTCCCCACTGCTCCCACACCAGATGGACCTGACCAGCATTAGGGAGGGTGACACATTTCTGCATCTCCCTGCTTATTGTTTCAGCTGCTTTAAAGATGGGATTGCACTGCTCACTTATTCCATCCTACTTTCCACCCTGATTTAAAAAGAAAGCAGAGGAGGAAGGTGACTTGGTTATCAGGGCTCTGCATTGTTGGAGTGAAAGAGTCAGGTTTTGCTTTTTTTCAGGAAGGAAAAAGAAAGGATTGTGGGTTTGCACTGAATTTCTGGGCAGTGCTGTCACAAAGCCAGAGGACACGTAGGGGAATGTCCCCACAGTGTGTACCTCAGTACCTGCTGTTTTTTGGGATTGTTGGACCGAGATGAACAGCAGCAGTTGTTCCAGCCAGACTTGGAAGACACCTGAGTGGGAATAATGGGTTATTTGACGTGTAGAGTGGATGCAGCTTCCAGGAGAACACACATGGCTGTTTACAGCAATAAGGGGTGTGTGCATGTGTGTGTTTACAATACACTAAACCTGCACCTCCCAAAGGTGAGACACCTTGGAGCAGCCTGGCAGCACCCCCTGTGCATCTGGTGGGGCAGATTCTCTTGGTCCTCCTTTTTGTGAAATTGTTGTGGTTTTTTTTTTTCCCCTTTGTATTTTGGGGTTGAAAAACAAAATTGGAAAGGAGAATTTTGTGTGGCATTCTTTCAAATTTTACCCCCGTTAAATGGGTGCATCCTGGAGGGCTTTGACAAAGCGGGATGTTTTTCTGCCTGCACCAGAAATCTTGTTTTTGAAGCAGCAGCAAAGCTAATCCGTGTCAGAACAAGCTCCCCTTCCCTTGCCACGCTGTCCTTAAAATCTCTTGGTGAAGTGCTCGTCCCTGGGAACTTTGCCATCCATTCCAGCAGGGCTGGATTTCATTTGATGACCCTGCGGATGAATAAATAAGTGCACATTCATTTATTCATTTTGCTTCGCCCTGGAGATTTCACCTAAATTGTTTATCTCCTTCCTCCTCTTGGCCCGGGATGCTGCAGGAAACAAAGGGCTCTGCAAGATGTGCCATGTTGTTTCTAGCTGTGAAATTTACTTTTCTTTTTTGTTCCCCTTGGCTCCAGCACGCGGCCCTGTGTGGATTTATGTGCCCAGCTGCCTTGGCACAGCTGAAAACCAGGGTTGAAAAACTCCAAATCTGATTGTCTCAACTGTGCCATCGCTGCTGCTCTCCTGGAGGGGGGGATTTTTATTGTCATCTCCATTTTTGTGTCTTTTTTTTTTTTTTAATCATGAAAATGTGTCACTGTGAAGGCTTTTGGTTAACAGCATCAGCTCTGAGCCTCTCGAGTGGGATTGGGGACCTCTGTTAGGTCTGCAGGGAGATGTTACTCCTCAGGTCACAGTGCTGGCAGCAGGGAGGAGATGAGGAGCTTGTGGGGTGTGTAGGGGACATCACCAAGCAAGCTGAGCCTCAGGATCCCTCCAGCATCTTCCCTGATTTTCCTCCCCGAGCTCCTGGCTAACCTCTCCCCCAGCCCAAGCAGGCAGGGCCAAGTGGAAGACTCGGTTTCAGCAGGATTGGTTCAGCTCAGGGAAATGAGGGGGATTTGCACCAAGAGGAGTGTCTGGAGCAGGCTGTGTGCTGGGGAAAACGAGGGCTGTGGAGAGGGAGGTTCAGCCGAGGGCACGGCGTTGTTCGCTACCAGGACTTCTCTGTTCCCAACAGATGAGGAATGTTCCACCACCGAGCACCCCTACAAGAAGCCCTACATGGAAACCTCTCCAGCAGACGAGGATCCCTTCTACAGGTCCAGTTACCCCCAGCAGCAGGGACTGAACACGTCGTACAGGACTGAGTCCGCCCAGCGCCAGGCCTGCATGTACGCCAGCTCCGCTCCCCCCACGGACCCCGTGCCCAGCCTGGAGGACATCAGCTGTAACACGTGGCCCAGCGTGCCCTCCTACAGCAGTTGCACAGTGTCTGCCATGCAGCCCATGGACAGGTTACCCTACCAGCATTTCTCTGCCCACTTCACCTCGGGGCCGCTCATGCCCCGGCTGGGCAGCGTGGCCAACCACACGTCCCCCCAGCTCGGAGACACCCACAGCATGTTCCAGCACCAGACCTCTGTTTCTCACCAGCCCATTGTCAGGCAGTGTGGACCTCAAAGTGGCATCCAGTCCCCTCCCAGCAGCCTACAGCCCGCGGAATTCCTGTATTCCCACGGCGTGCCCCGAACCCTGTCGCCCCACCAGTACCACTCCGTGCACGGCGTGGGCATGGTGCCAGAGTGGAGCGAGAACAGCTAACAAGGGAGAAGTGCAAGAGAGCCTCAGCCACGGGAAAACTGAAGGAAACAAACAAACAAAAAAAAAAAAAACAAAAACGGGAAAAGGAAAAAAAAAAACAAACCAAACCAAAAACCCAAACCAAAACCCCTGTTGATTAAACAAAAAAAATTAAAAAAAGCGAGGATGTTTTGCAAGACTCCTTTAACTGAATGTTCACCGCTAGCACTCGAGAGGGACGGACACTGACTGAAAGCACGGATGAAAACAGGCATCAGCCTCGGTGTGACTTGCCCCCTTCCTCCTCCTCCCCCCCCCCTTTTTTTTTTTTCTTTTGTTTCAAAAGAAAAACCAACAGATTGGCACAAAATTCTTCCCCTGCCACGGGCCCACCCAGTTTGTGTTGCTGCCACCGCCAGCCCCGTGCCCTCGTCCCCCGCCCTCCCTTCCCGCCCCGCTCCCGTCCTCCTGCTCTTTTTTGTTCTCCAAGGGACACCAAACTCCTGCTGCCTTTCTCACCACGGTCAGAATGCTTGAAAGAAAACAACTAGGATGTTACCTTTTTTTTTTTTTTTTTTTTTTTGTGGTGTTGATTTGACATGTTATCATAATAAATAATAATATATATATTATTTTCTTTCAGTTTTCTCAGAAAAAAAAAAAAAAAAGAAAAAAAAAAAGAAAAAGAAAAAAGACACCGGCCTGTTTTTACCAAGGGGGGATTTTGGAGGGTTTTCTTTCTTTTTTTTTTTTTTTTTTTTTTTAATTAGTGTTATCCTTCTTACTTTCCAACAGAAAGAGGTACTGAGAAGCCACAAATAAAACCCAGTGCCTACCTCACCCAGGCATTGTACCAAGAGTGAAATCTTTCCTCATAAATGTCTCCAAACATATCTCTGCAGGAACCATCCCCATAAACTCATCTCCTTTCCAACTTGCAATTCTCTCACTCTTCTTTCCTTCCCATCTCCTGGTCTTTCCTGGTCCATCAGCTGGTTCTGACGGAAGCACAGGGGTTATTTCCAAGCTTGAAAACATCCCCAGTTTGACTCCTGCTACATTTCTACAGGAATGTGGAAAGCAAAGCTCTGAGCCAGCTGGGGAGGGCAGGGGGGGAGAGGATGCAGGCAGGGAAAGGAAAAAGTTTGCTCATAAAAACGATGATGACGCTCGTTTGCAGTCCCTGACACTTTGATTTTGTCCCGTGTTTCTTTTCTTCCTCTCCAAAAAAAAAAAAAAAAAAAAAAAAAAGGGGTATCCCAGACTGGGTATGTGAAGTGAGATATGAATGAAATGGGTTTAAAGGGGGCAGAAAATGATCATGAGAGGTTGGGAGCGGGGGAGGCAAGAAGAGAAGAAAAAGCAAATGTGTGTAAGTAAAAATGTCTACTGCAGAATTTTTCAGGTGTAAAATTCCCTGGTCCTATTTATTTATACGTGGGAGTTCCAATAACTCACACTGTGTCACAAAGCCAGCAAAGCAGCTCACTCAAAGAGGTTAAAATTTTTATTGAAATGGAAGTTTGCTTTCTTTTCTTCTTTATTTTTTTTTTCCCCTCTCTCCAAGCTGTGCACACTCTATCTAATTTACATATATTTTTAATTAAAAGTAATTCTAATTAACAAAAAAAGAGCTATACCTGTGTGTCAGCCACTGGGAATGTGGGTGTGAATGTGTGGGAATGCTGGTATGTGTGTGGGAGGGAATATAGACAGGTATCCACAGCCATGTAGCTCAGAAGAAAAAATAATGCCTACCTGGATACAATTTCCTATTTTTGTGTGCCAATTTATGTCTAATAAATACCACACACTCTCAACAGCAAGGGACCTGCCCACCTATTTTTAATAATTTTTGGGGGAGTTTGGGGGTAATTTTTCTTGGTTTTTTTTTCCTACATGATGCCCATAATTATATTTTTTTTTATAATCAATAATTACATTTATTTATATTAATTTCTGGTGCAGCACAGGAGGTACAACACCCCAGCAGGGAAGGGGGTGATAGGTTTTTTTCCCCTACATGTTGCCCATAATTATATGGGGTTTTTTTATAATCAGTAATTACGTTTATTTATATGAATTTCTGGTGCAGCACAGGAGGTACAACATCCCAGCAGGGAAGGGGGCGATGGGCTGAGCTTGAGGTTCCTGTGTTTGGGGCTGTGGGCTTGCCTGCTACAGAACTGCCTGGGTCCCCCAGGTCCTTCCCAGCCATCCTGTCTCCAAGGAATGTGCTCTCCTGGAGTCCAAGGGGGATTTAAAAGTGACCTTGGGAATCCAGGTGGGTGCTGGGGTGGCACCTGGTGGAGGTGGAGCTGCCCCTGTTCCCCTGCAGGTGAGCTGGGTGGGGCATGTTTGGCTCAGGGGAGGTGTGGGGTTGTGTCCCAGCCTCAGCAGAGGAGGGGAGGGTGCTGTGGGGATTGGAAACAAGGCGGGAAAATCAGCTTCAGAGAAATAAAGGGATGAGAAGCCCGTCAGAAAGGTCTCCTCTGTGTGGCTGGTGAGCCGTGGCCGCCTCAGGAAGAGCATGGCCAGGTCCTGGGAGGGAGGTGAGGAGGTGTCCCCAGCCTGCCCCACTGGCAGCAGCTCATGTGCATTGCTTTTGGTGACCCCCCTGAGCACCAGAGCCCCAGGGACACCTTGTGAAGGCCCAGAAGGTGAGCAGGGTTGGCAGAGCCCATTCACAAGGGATGGTCCCACCTTGCTGTCCCATGGCAGGTGGGACCTGGGAGGTGGGATCTTCTGGGGCTATCCCAGCACTGGTTACAAGCCAGCTTTCTTCTTTCGGATGTCTCTGCTCTTACTGCCTTCTTCTTGCAGCAGTTGGGTTCCAAAAACCTGTAGACACAACCAGAACGTGGTGCTGTGCTACCCCAGAAGCTCGCTCTGGGTGTTGATCACATTTGTCAGGCAGAAGGAGATGGTGAGGCACCACAAAACCCTGCTCTGGGCATGGCTGGGGCCTCAAGTGCTACACAAAAGCTGTTTGTCTCTGTGCAGCCACCCCCAGGGGATCACCCAAACGTTGCACTGCTCAGTAAACCACATGTGGTGCCTCCAGAACGTGCAGTTGGCTGAGATTGATGGGCGAGTAAATGGCATTTTGAGTTCAGGAATAAAAATCTTAACGCTGTATTTAGCTGTCAGTAACATTGTACTCCCCAGGCTTCCTTATTCCACTGCTAATCATGTAATCATCTAATCACCATATGGTAATTGCCATGTAATTAAGTGGCCAGTGGTTACTCTGTAAGTAAAGAGGTCTCACCCAAAATGTGTGCCGTGCACCTCAGGGAGGATTAAGGACACTAAACTCACATGGTAAATTACTTCTCAGGCATTGGAAGGAAAGCCTCAAGCTTTCAACTTGATTGAGTTCTCTGAGCTCCTCATGTTTGTTTTTTGGCTCTGCAGGGACGTGCCATGACTCTTCTCAGGAGTCTGGGATGACACAGTGGGGTTTGGCTGCTGAAAAGCCAAGCAGATCCCTGAGGATACAACCCTGGGGAGCCACATCAGCACGAGGAGCAAGGAGGCCACCAGTGGCAGAAGGATGGACCTGTCACATCAACAAAATCTGGGATGAAGGCAAAGGTGCATGGGAGGATGTGATGTGGCCTTTTCTTCCTCTTAAAGGTCTTGTTACTGCTTCCATAGGGCATTTCTGGGTTTTAGCCTTGCTGGAGCCCAGTTGTGCCACGTGAGCCCAAGCTGCTCTTCCACTTGAATGGGAGGGGCTGTGAGGAGTCAGAGAGGACATGAAAGGAAAAGGTGACTCTCAGCCTGGATGTGAATGTGCCTGGTCCATGTTGAGCCTTGAGAAACGGCTTTTGCTTCTTCCCAACTGCTCCAAAAAAAACCCCACCAGGAGCTCTCAATTAGAAGGGTTTCCTCTCCCTTTGGTTGTGATTTTATGTTCCAAAGTGCCTGACGTGATTTCTTTAATTTCTTTTCTTATGGACTTACTTCTTAGCCAAGTATAATAATGATGCTGACAATAATAAACCAACGAACCAACCACCAAAATTAGGGAAAAATTACACAGGAGTTACTGTCATTGGAAGAACTGGACAAAAGAGGTTGCAAAATTCACCCTATTCAGAGCTAAACTGGCAATTCATTACTGTGAGGGTGGTGAGGCCCTGGCACAGATTGCCCAGAGAAGTTATGGGAAGTGTCCAAGGCCAGCTTAGATGAGGCTCTGAGCAACCTGGCACAGTGGAAAGGAACCATAAAATAACACTCAGCATTGCCTAGTGCTTTCCCATAAGCCCCACTGAGGGTGTTGGGCTGGACCTGAGGTGCTCCTGCCACAGGCCTGGGGTCAGGGGTGAAGGAAAAGTCCGGGAGAGCTGGACTTGCTGGGAGATGAAATATGTCCTCGGGTAAGAAGGGAGCTGGGCTCCAAAGGGATCTCCAGTGCAGGAGGAGGGCTGGTGAGGTGGATGGAGAAGGCAAGGGAGGCCCATCCTCCTCCTCATGGGCAGGGGACTTCCTTGCCTCAGACCTTTCGGTGAGGAGCCTCGGGGCAAGTTTGCCTGGAAAGTGGCCACGAAACATCCCCAGGCAGGAGGAAAAGGGGGCTTTATAGCTGCACCATAATAAATAAGTGCAGGCTGTACAATTCCTTCGAGCAGACAAACAGAGAGAGAGAAGCCCAACCTCTGCTAAAAACACCTTTTAAAGAGTGAACCCGAACTCCCAGGCTGTGGTCACAATGCTGTTTTCTCAGCTGCCTTCCTGGGCTAAAACACTCCCTGCAGTTCCCATGGTTGGTACCTGGGGAGGCTCTGGGTGCCCTGAGAGGCACAGAGAGCTCTTTGTGTGCCCCTATCAGCTCAGCTCCACATTTCAAACGTCGGCAGCTACGATGCTGAGTGAGTTTGGGAGGTGGCTCCCCCCTGCCATGGCAGCAGCAACCCCCAGGTTTGAACTGGGAGGTTTTTCTTAGGGACAGGGATGCACGAGAGGGACAAAGTCACCCCTCTGCTGCTCCCAGGGCAGAGCCAACCTCCCAAAATCTGCCTTGAGGGCTGAGGGGGAAAAAAATATTCCAAAGCCTCAGGATTCTCGTACATAAATCCAGCCCACAATATCATAGATTTTATGGTGCTGCCAACTCTGACAATTTTATGTCGGGTCTCCTGTGATTTGCAAAAGTGTGGTTTATTTTTTTCTCTCAAGATTTCCAGTTCCTGGAGACCTGTGATTACATGAGACTCTCAAAGGATTCAGAGCCTTTTCCCCACTGCCCTGTTTTTGATTCTTTGTTGGATTTTAGAATACACAGTGAAGCTGGAAACTTTACCGGAGAGAAAAGTGAGGCAGAGAAAAGAAATTACTTGTCTGGAGGTGGGACTAGAACTCATCATCAGCCAGAAAGTATTTGATTTTATTTACCTATTTTTTTATTATGTTTTCTCCGGGAAAGTGAATACCTTTGCTGCATTTGGTTTTTTTTTTGGAGTAAAAAAATAGCAAAGTTTGAAGGAAATGGTAAATTTTCAGAAAGCACCTTGAATAAATTCCCAACCCCCCCAAAAAAAGGGAGAAACACCATGTTCACATTTAGATTTTACTCTTCCAGAATTTCACAGGAAATTTTTCAACCTGAAGTCGTTTGAGGGCAAAATGCTGACGTGTTTCCCTTGGAACCCACCACGCCCAGTGGGTCCAATATCTTCTACTTCCTTAATTTTGTTGAAACCAGACTCAGTGGATGGTTCTGACTCTGCTTTGCTGTGGGTTTTGAAGGTTTCACCCTGCACCTGTGAGGACTCAGCTACAGAAAAACAGTTTAAAGCCAGTGAGTGTTTGCAACAGTTCCCCCCCAAGATTAATAAAGGTGATAAATAAAGGCATTTAAGTGCAAGGCTTCTGTTGTCAGTCAGAAGGGCTGGTGGGGGGGTGATGCTGCTTGTTTGAGCCCCGGGGTTGTGAACATCCCCCTTCTCCTGGGAACACCTGGGCAGAGCCCATCACTGCCCAGCAGCAGGAGGAGGGTCCTGAGGGCTCTGCAGGTGCCCTGTGTTAGGCAGCAGCAGTTGGGGACACTCTCCAAGGCTTCCCACCAGCATCATTTCCACCTGGATGAGCCCTCCCACCATAGGGATTAAAGGCAGAGGCAAGACCAGGGTTGGGCTTTCCCACTGAGCTTTTGCCTTGGCAGTTTGGAGTGATGCTGTTGGGAGCACATTTAAGCAGGTAAGCAAGTAAAAATAATGGGATTGTGCTGAGGAGGTGGAAGCTGGTTGCTGTGGAAGGGTTTCTGTGTAACATGTGCACTGTTACATGGTGACTTGGGGTGTATAACATCCCCCAAGTCAGGAGAGGGGCAAAATTTATTTGAGACTGAAGAAGTGACTTGTAATCTGCCTCGAGGCAAAAGATGTTGCTTGAATTATGATCAGAATGTACAACCCTAAACTGGAATGGGAAAGGGACAGACACCTGCAACAGCTTGTGGTGAACCCTTTAATAGCAAGGGCTCTGTGAGTACTTTTGTCCATAAATGCTGGTGTGGAGATGTTTTTGTTGTGCGAGGTCAAAAAAGTACATTATTATTTTTAATCATTGTGGTGCAAATAATATTCTGCTGCTCTTGCTGTGTTCTGTGTGAGCTGGCACGTGGAGAATGCCTTTGCCAATGTGTGTCTGTGTCACTGTGGTGCTCTGTGCTGCTGTGATACCCCTGTTATTGGCTCCAGGGATCCCCAGGTCATCAATATTTCACTTCAGCTTTTACTTAGATCTGGATTGCTGTGAATCAGAAATTTGCCTGCTGTCCCTGGGGTTTCCAGGGAAACATTCTAATGAAAAGGTAATGAGGCCATCACGATGGAGTGCCAGTTCCTCTTTTCCTGATGTTGGTGTACGGATTTCTACTCCATCCTTTATGAACACATCCCTGGACCTGCTGGCTGGATTCCTGCTCTGGGTGCAGCAGATCTTTGCTGCATGGTTGGCTCCTGTTTAGATTGGTCACCAGGACCTCCAGGTCCTGTTCTGCAAAGCTGATTCCTGGCCCCAGCCTGTCCTGCTGTGTGGGATTGTCTGTGCCAGAGGGAGGGCTTTGTCTTTGAACTTCATGAGGTTCCTGCCTTCCCACTTCTCCAGCTTGTTGGAGCAGCAGCTCTTCCTTCCAGTGTGTTGGTGGCTCCCTCAGTTTGGTATCATCTGTGACCTTAGTGAGTGTGCTCTGTCCTATCACCCCAGCCTTTAATATATTAAGATATTAAAAAGCTTTGGTGCCAATACTGATCCTCGAATAGCCAGCCACAGGTTGGATTTTTGCTGCTGCTGATCACCCTTTGCATCTCACAGTCCAGTCCATTTTCTACCCATCCTGTTGTCTGTTTATCCAGCCCATACTGAGTCAGTTTGGGCTGTGGGAGACTCTCAAAGGCAGTTGCAGGCCCTGATGTTCCTCAGAAACTTAGCCTGGGGAGTGCCCCAATATTTTCTATCTCAGGATATCTGTGTGCACCTTCTTCATCAGGGCTTTTAATTAGAAGCACCGTGGCCCATTAACACACAGGGTGGTTTTTGGGGGAAGCAAGCCTAGTGGAGGCCTGGTTGGAAAGCTAAGTCAGTGGGATGTATTTGCTGCTGTTCCAGCAGTGTTGGCTGCCCTGCCTGAGCCTGGCTCTTGGCACGAGTGGGCAGGGAAGGAGAGGTGATTCCAGGCTTGGAGAGCTTTTAATTTAAGGCAGAGTGTCAGTGGCTCAGGGATGGTCCATGAGGCTGTGAGCAGCCTGGAGCTGGGCAGTGGTGAGCTGTACCCAGGAACAGCCTGACTGAGTGACAGGCACCACTATTGTCATTGGGTGGGTGCCAGTCAAGGTGGTGATGACAAACCCAGCTCGGCAGCAGCTGCAGCCCTTGCCTACGTGGGGAGCAAATAATAAAACTCTGTTTTGGTTCCCTTCCAAGTGTTCTACACAGGGGTTGTGCAGCCAGGGAGGGAGGCAGCACCACCTCACAGCCAGGGTCACAAGCTACAGGTGGAGGCAGCCTTGCTCTGCTGGGTGACCCTCAAAGCCTCCAAAAACACTCTGCAAGGGAAATTAAATACCACTGTTGGACCAGTGTGGGCAACTATGCTTTTTTGGGTGTGTTTAACCAGCACCAAAACACTGCTGAGGCTGGGATGACATCATCTGCTGAGCTTACAAAGAAGTAATTGTACTTTTCCCTCCACTTTTAAACTAATCACCTGAAACAATAAGGTGTTTCTGCGTGCAGCATCTCCTAGGATAGGAAGCATCAAAGCTGCTTTAATTTTTGGCATAAGGCATCCTACTGGGATGGGAGCTGAGGGTAGTCCTAGTTATGGTTATTGATCCTTTGCTAAGGGCAATTTGATGTAATCAGCTTTTTTTTATTTGCTGGAAAAAGAGAGAGTTCTTGTCTGAGGCCACCCCAAAATGTTGCTCAGCATTAATCAATATTCAGAAGAAAAACAAAACATAGACAGTCAGGGCTAGGAAACAAAAGGTGACCTCGTTCCTAGCTATGTGTTAATAGCATTAAAAAAAAAGAAAGTCTAAAGTATTTCCCTCATGTCTGTCTTCCAGACATTGGGGCTGAGTCTATGCCAGTATTTGAAGGTTCTTACCCATAAGGAAGTGAGCTCCTGGTCTGAGCAGGATTATCACCATCCCAGGCCATTGCTGAGCATTATATGGGATTATTTTTCAGGTGGGTTTGCTTGGGTTTTAGCTCTATTGACACAGCTGTCAATGAAGTACAGGAAAGCTGTGGGTGAGGTGTCCTTTCTCATCTGACTGTGGCAGCTTTCAGGAGTATTTTAACAATTTGAGCAGATATTGATGAGGGGGGGCAAGAACCCTGTTGGATCATTAGCTGGGTCCAGCTGCTGCTCTTTCCAAGGGGCCAGAATTCCAAGAGCAGGAGAGGCAGCCCCCTCTGCCTGAGAGGTGCAGCTGGCTGAGATGCTGCAGTAGCTATATATAACCTAAATTAGGGCTTAATCTGAAGCCAAATCTGGAGAGTTAGTGAGCCAGGAAAAGTGTAACAGGTACTATTTAAAGAATGGGAAACTCTCCAAGCTCAATGTCATCTTACTGAGGACCCTCAGCAATATTCAAGCTGAAATTTTTTAATTCTGAATGTTTTTTTTTTTTTTTGGTTGAAGTTGGTTGAATTTTGCTCGTGAGGGTGAAGAGCTCCCAAGAGACAGCTGCAGTGATTTGACAAGGCTCATTTCTTTAGCAGATGAAGCTACAACAAAGTCCCTGGACCAACTAGCCCTTAACAAAAAGGTTTTATCCATCAGTCTCGTCCTTAGTGAGGCTGCTGTTGGGGATTCCAGTAGGAATATTCCTTTAGGCAGGTTACATATGTACCCATGCAGGGCTAGGCTGGAAAAAAGGGTCCTGTGGGTTTGTTGTTTTGTTTTTTTTTTCTGGCATAATCCATCCTGATGAAATTCAGTGTAGTGGAAATGTATTAATTGAGTCCTGTGCTGTTGGGAGCCTGTTCTCCTTCAGGACAGAGAAGTGGGATAACTGGGGAATTAATTATTTGTCCATTAATGATAACAGAAAGTGCAGCCATTGCCCAGACCTGCCCTGTGCAATTTGCTGCCTGCACCATCTGGGATTCAACCAAGGACACGAGACTTGCCTGGAGGAGAGGGATTAAATGACAGGATAAAGAGAACAAAGTGGCCAAAGAAGGGATCTCCCAGACTCCAGTCAGAGACAAGCAAACCCTGCTCTCCCCTCACACTTGGCAGTGACCCTGGCAGTGCCTGCAGGGAGATGCTCCCTCGAATCCCAACCTTTCCCAAGCACTCAGTGCTGCTGCTCGTGGCAAGGGAGCAGCTCCTTGGTGACACAGAGCTGTCCTCTGCCCCCACTGCTCGTGCTGGTGCTGAAGGGCCTCTTTATTAGTGTCAGTGATGACCATGACCTTTATGTTCAGTCTGTGCCAGAGTTCACGGCGCTGGGAGACCTGGCACTGCTTCCTCCCCATCCTGGCTTTCACTGGCATGGAACAAATCTTCAGGCCTACCTGCCTCCATTTCTTGAAGCAAAGGAGATGAGGGGGGAAATGGAAGAAAATCCCTTACATTGCTGCAATTTTTGAGACATAAAAGCTTCTCTTTGAGAGTGAATACTTTTTTTTTCTTTTTTTCTTTTTTTTTCCCCCCCTTTTTTTTTTGTGGCATTAGGGCTCAAGAAATTCCTTGGAAAATAATTTGTCAAAGCCCTGACTGATCAAAGACATATATAAAAGGACCCTTTTTTTTTTTAAAGGGGGAAAAAATCCCCCTCCGAGCTCAGAATGAATTGGCAATTCATTTACCAACTGTCAGATAAAGTAGCTCAATCCCTATCACGTCTTTAGCTGGAGCTGTGGCCAGAAGGAAGCAATTCTCGGCCCACTGTGTGTACATGTTTGGGGTATGTTAGTGATTAGGGTATTCCTGCCTGGGGGATGCAGAAAGATATGACTCAGATTCACAAAAGAGCCATAAATCTCCCTCCTTTTATTCAAAATGTGTGTTTTATAGCCATTTCCTGGCCAATTTCTGCCTCGAATAAATATGTAACATATCTCTGTGCGTATAGTTCTTCAAGTCTGAGTGTTGGGCTTCCTTTCAGGAGTGAACTATCTGCTCAGAACAGCAGAGAACCACACTCAAACTTTTCCTTTCATTCCCAGGAAAAGCCCTCAGTTGCTTGAGCAGTGTCCTGGTGGCACCTGCTCCTGTTCTCCTTCATCTGCTCTGGGGTGACCTGGGAAGGGACTGGGTGGGAGATGGGGCCTGAGTGACCTTTCAGGGTCCTTCAGATCACAAGGCAGGATCAACTAGATTGAAAACTGGAATTTTCAGCCTGAAGGCTCAGGCAGGGTTTCAGTGATCTCAGCCATGAGCCAGGGCTCACACAGCTCTGGGTTTGAGTGGCAGCAGCAAGGGAAGCTCTGCAGGGGCTCTGTGGCCATCCCATGACTGGGCTGATGCTCACCCAGGAGCTGGACTTGCACAAGTTGCCTGTTTCCCCAGCTGAAATCACATCTAGTTCTCAATTTGTAGCTGAAAACGTCCCATCCAGCCCGTGGTACCTCTGGAACTGCCTTTCCCCATCTCAACAGCAACATCACCCACTCAGCTCTCCTCTCCTTAGCTTCCCATCCCACATCCCTTCCAGCCAGCTTGGTGTCTCCCACTTTACTGCTCCCACTCCCTCTTTTCCACTCTTGTTTCCTGGGGGCCATTTCTGACTGGGTGATACAGGAAGGACAACACAGACCTGAAGAAAAAGGCAGGAGGAGCTGGGCAGGATGGCAGAAAGAAGTCAAAGCAGGAATATTTCTCTGTTCTTAGACCCCCCTCACGGGCTGCACGAGTAGAAATGCCCAAGGTCTTTAAGTTGTATTATTTTTTGGCACTGCTGGGCTGCAATTCTTCACTGAAATCAGCTGAAGTAGCTGAGAAATGCTCACCAGGAGCACGTTGAACCATCTGCTCTTCATGTTTAGCCAGAGGTGGAGTTCCAGGAAGGAGGAAGAACAACAGGAACAACTGTGCTCTTGGAGAGCAACACCACTAAGCTTTCCATCAGTGCCCTGCTCTTCCAAGTCACGCAGAATGCTGATTCCCCTCAGTAAAACAACAGGAAAGCCCATCCTCTTTGCAAGGAAAGCAGTAAATTTTGGGGTCTGGCATCGCTGGTACTTTATTTTTAGCTCTTCCTTCTAATCCTTTAAGCCTGGAGTTCCTTTCTGTTTCCTTTCCCCCTAAACCAGGAGCTGCAATCACTTGGAACTGTTTCAGAGTCTCAAAGCCAATGACAAAGCTCCCAGATCCCATGCCAGAGCAGTCTGGTAGGGGCCTAAGGTTTATCTCGTGGAGGGTTTGATCTGAAAGCTGCTGGAGTTGGTGGGAATCTCACCACTAACCCTCAGGAGCTTTTTTTTTTTTATTGTGCCCTCAAACATACCCAGCCTATCTGGCAGCATCCTGAGTGTCCATGTTATTTAAAAATAACACGTGTGGTTGTGAGAAACAGGTCTCAAAATGTTTCCTAAACTTTGGTCTGAGGCTGGAATTGATCTCATATCCACGGTGGGACACCTTGAATAAAAGATAAAGCGAGAAAGACACAGCAGATTAATGACCAGAGATGATGGGAATTTCTTCTAAAGGTGACTGGCAGAGGGAAAGACCATTCACTGGAGTGAAATATGTGTTCTACATGTGCTTTGGATGGCACTGCCAGGCTGCTCTTCCTCTGCTGTTCTTTGCTGCTCCTCAGTGATCCCTCTGGAATGAACACGGGCTTCTCCTTGCAGGTTTAGACCCTTCCATGAGCCATTCCCAACATCCTGTGACTCCCAGTGCCAGGAGACATCTATTCCTTCGAATTATTTACCTCTCCCCTAGCTGCTACCTCTGCAGCAGTCACTGCTGAAACTCATGTCATTTATTAGCAGAGCAAATGGCTTCTGGGGATCTCTCAAGTGTTTGGGTCAGGAATTTTGTACCTGAGGTGACAGTTTGATATCAAATAAGGAAACAGCAGATCTGAAACCCTCCAGACAAGTGTCTTTCAGCTCTGGCTGCAGCTTTTAGCTGTAATTTTTTTTTCTTCCCTCTCCATGGTATCTCCATTTAAGGCTCCCTCGTGTAAACATTTATAAGCACATGATGGTTTTAACAATGATTCATCCTATTAAAGTCCAAGTGGCTACTCACAGGATGGTTTCCAGAACTAGGCAATAGATATAAAAAGGGCAGGGACCATGACTTTTCTGTGCTATCTCAAGTGCTTAATACTTCAGACACAACAGGCTCAGTTTCAGAGGAGCTGCTCTCCCTTGGCTTTATATTAAAGCTGCTTAGAAACATGATTTATATATATATATATTTTTTTTTTTCCTCTAGGAAATCCTTTGTATTTAAACATCCCAAACAGGCCCAGATTGTTGGGGCAGCCCAAGGTTTTCAGGCAGCTCCAGTGCTGGTTCAGAGCAGGGCTCTCATGTGAATGGTCCTGGGAGAAGGAGAGTGGGATGTGATTTTATGCACAGCGGGATTTTTATCAGCTAGAAAATAATAGTTAAGTTGACACATGCCAATTTTCTAATTTTTGACCCAAAATTATTGCTTTAGGGCAGCAATAGAGAGATACAACATGGAAAAGTTGGGGGTTTTTTCCCCCTGATTTATGACATTACTGTGTTTTACCCAGCCCCAAAACACAGCCGTGGAGGGATGTGGCTGGTCCCCAGCTCAGCCCAGGGATTTGGGAAGCTCCTGGCTCTGCCTGGGGACCACGTGGTGCCCTGGAGAAGGCACTTGGCTCTTGGGGTTGTGTTCAAGCACTTCAAATACCACTGTGAAGTGGGCTGTGTACCCAGAGGGCTCCGTGGCCCTGGGCTGGGGGAGCTCAGGGGCTGCCACAGTGATTCCCTGCCTGGAATCACAGCACATCCCAACACTGGGAGGGTTCTCCAGGAGTCTGGGAGAGATGGGGAAGAGCCAGGGCTGTATCTTGGCTTCTTTTTGTGAAAATCTGTCCAAGCTACATCAGAAGTGGTTTTTTGGGGGTGTTTGGGATTTTTGCATGTGTGTGTTTAGTAGCTGTGTTTTTGGGTTTTTTTGTTTGGTACCACTTAGTGCATTTAGGCACAGAACCTCAGAGGGATTTCAGGGATGTCCATGGGGTCTTTTCCAAGCAGCCATGACCTTCACTGCCCATACCCTCAGCTGGCTGGATGTCAGCCAGCTCTGCACTAGAAAGCCTGTGGCTTTGTCAGAGGGCTGCTAAGCCTGAGCTCTCACCAAAAATAGGCATTAGAAATGCATTCAATGCTTCTCTTAATGACTTTAAAAAAAAAAAAAAAGAAATGTAGTAGGGTTTTACAAACAGTGTGTTTTTCATGTGAAATTTAGATGAAAGCAAAAAAAAAAAAAAAATGTTCAAAACTGGACCTGTGGCAAAAGGAATCTTTTTCATTGCAAGATGATTCAGTGCAGAGAAACATTCTACTTTTTAGATGATTTATCAACTGTCTTCAAATAAACCAGGTAATTGAAGTTAACAAATTATCATTCTGTTGAAAAATCACTTTTTTGTTTCCTGAAAAAAAAAAGAAAAAAAAATGTTGCAAGAGAAAAAGCTTTATCTGGGTACCAGGGAAGGGCTCCTGGTGATGTGTAGCTTCATGCTGTGGTGATGGGGAAAAGAAGTTGAGTGAGCTGATTATATACATATATATGTATGTATATAAAAGGTATTTTAAGGTGTCTGTAAAATACCTTTAATCTGCTTGATTGATGGGCAGCCAATGCCAACATGGTATCTTTGGGGGAGTCACAACCTCATGAGACATTTGAAGAAGGTATCTCTGGGCCACTGAGGCTTCTGTCAAAAGAAAAGTTCAGAGCAGGATGTTACCAGGGAGAAAACGCAAAATCCAAAGCCCCTGAGTGTGGCCAGGCAGTTGCTTTAGGAAAAAAAAAATAATAGAGTTTCCAGGAAAAGCCTCAAGATGCTCGTGGTAAGGTTGAGTGAGGGAACACCTGGGGAAGATTGATTAAGAGACGGCCAATGTGTGCGGGTGATTTATGAGGAGTGGTCCTGGCTTTAGTAGGAGTTCTTTGGAGATATTGCTGCTATGGTGCAGGGCAAAAAAAAACACTTCTGGATGCAATATAGTTACCAGATTGTCAAACATCACTTGATAAGGTTCCACAAGTGAGATTATTAACTCAGCGAGGGAGAAACGAAATACGAGGTCAAATAAGCTGTGGGGCAGAAACCTGCTCTGGGAGACTGGAATTCTCTCTGTGCATCCAAATCAATATATACATCTGTGTCTGTATATATATATATATGTCCATCTGTCTGTCCATCCAGCTATTTACTCACCTAACTCACTCCTGCTCCTCCTTCCTGGCAGCTGGGAGCAATTCAGGAGGAATGGCTGCTTCAGCTGGGAGAGGATTAATTCAGGGACTCACTTCCCCTTTGGACCTGAGTTTCCTTGTGCAAGGAGAGGGATTGCTCCCCTGTGTGCTGGATGGTGGGGCTGGACTCAGATGATGGAGTTTGGAGATGCAGAGGCTGCTGAGTGCCCCGTGGCAGTGGGCACTCAGCTGGGCACAGCCTGGGGGCCTGTCTGCCAGTGACTGAGAGTTCAGTGTCTCCCTCCTCTAGTCCACTGTGGCTTTGTGGATCTCCCCAGGTGCCCATCCAGGCTGGCTCCCCTTGGAGTAAATGCAATGGAAGAAATTCCATTGGAAGTGAAACAAAATGCATCAGGGTTGTGCTCTCATCCCACCTCTTCCATCCCCTCCTTTTCCTCTCCCACTGCCATCACTTTGATCCTCTGTCTGTCCAGAGTCTCTGAAAGCTTTCCCAGTGCAGGGGTGAGGGTCAGGCCCTTCCAGAGCTCCCAGGGAATGATGGCCACAAATGGGAAACCACAGCTCTGATAAAGCCATCCCTTCTCTTTTATGTGCTTAAAATCTGTCCAAGGCACCAAAGCCCTCATTTTAAGATGTGATGAATAACTGGACTATGCCTGAAGGATGGCTAAATGAATACACAGTGTTTCCCAGCTGGATAAAGACAGGGGAGCAGATAAGAGAAGTTGATAACTTTGGCTTTTGGAGTGATCAATGGCCTCAAGATATGTCTTATTAATGTTGGCAAAATGAAGGATTTTGAACATCCCTGGAGCTTGCAATGCCTGAGAGTCTGGAATGTGCAGCCCTGTATTTACTGTCTTCCAAATGCATCAGTAGAGTTTTCTGCAATGTAATCTCTGGGTTTATTTGGGTTTGTGTGATTTTGAATTCTCTAGGGAATAACAGTGACTGGGCTGTGTTCCCTCTCCTTTGATAAGGTTGTATCTTTTGGAATTTTGTGTTTGGAGGTGAAGCTTTGAAAGATGTGTCCGAAAGGGAGTGAGGCAGAGAGACAGGCACCTTTATAGACTCTGCTTCTGCTCTTACCCAAGACAAGGTACCAATCTGCTGCTTTCTGTTCTGCTCTCCAGAGCCTAAACAACAAGATCTCTTCCATTCCTGGTCAATAATAACTCTTGGCACAAAAATGGGCACTTCTGAAACCATACAATGAGACATCAGGATGCTTTTTAGGTCTTATTGAGAAACCAGGCTATTAAAACAAAAGAGAAAGGAGGAAGGCATAAAGCCTTCTCATAAATCCCAGAAATCTTTTGATGCCTTCAGCTCTAAAGCTACAATGGGGTAAAAACCACAGCTAGAAAAAGAATATGAGACACTCCTTCCCTGAAGCAAGGAATCAGTTGGGGACTGAGACCAGATACAGTTATGGCATCACCTTGAGATGCCAAAAATAATGATGGCCCTGATTTGGGATTGTGTGGAAGGATATTCCTGTCCTATGGACTGGGGCAATCAAGATAAATCCAATTTTGAAGCATTCTCGTTGAGGGGGTACCTAAACCCCTAAACTGAGAGTTTTCAAATTAGGAAGGGTCAAAGGCTCATCCTCGTATTGGGGAGGTTCAGAGTCAGTGGGACCATCAGCCAAAAGGGAATTCCAGACAAAGCCCTTCCCTGACAGGACTGTCAGGTGATGGAGGCAACTGCCAAGAGGGCCACAAAGGCCTCATGTGCTTTTAAGACCCAGTTAGATGTTTTTATAGAAAAAGAACTGTGGGGGGGAAGTCAAGAGGGAAAGGAGTGGAAGTGGGGAGGGCATTGAGATGCAAGAAGTGGGAATAGGGACGTGTTTTGGGGCTCCCAGCCCTTTTTGAGAGCTGTCTGTGGGGCTGCCTCCTGTGATTTGTGTCCTGACCTCCCTAATGTGACCTAAAAGGGGTTTGTCCAGCAAACTCCTGCTCTGGTTTGTTGTGTGTGAGGCTGCCTTGAATCAGCTCCTGGGAAGAACAGGTCCAAGTGGAGCAGAGCCCATCAGCTTTTCTGGAGGAATGTGCCTGTGAGCTGCATCCTGTGCTTGCATCCAGCTGATCCGTGTTCCTGTAAGCACTGTAATCATCAGCCTGCTGAAAAAGAGGATAAACCACAAAAATATCCTTGGGAGCCCTTACCTTGCATAGACTGTACCAGAATTTGCAGCACTCTTCCAAGGCAGAATGGGATGGCTGGCAGTGTGACCCCCTTCCCCACACATGCTTCCATTGAAAATTAACTCCATCCAAGCCAAAACCAGCCCAGGGAGAAAACTCTACCTCTTGGAGAGATCAGGTGTTCTTGCAGTCAGGGCTGTGGGAGTCCTTGTCATCTAATTTTAGCTATTCAAAATGTAGGCATTGAATTTAAACAACCCATCCAGGCTTTTCTTGAAGCAGCATTCATGTCCTTTGGCTCCTGGAGATGCTGCAGGTCAGCAAAAAGTCCAGATAAAGCGTGTGGTTGTAGGGATGCCCCAACAGTGCAGGACAATGCTCTGGCTTTGGGTGAGGACAGGGAGTTGGCACAGAGTCAGATTTCTGTTCTGAGCCCCTGGTAAGCCTAGACAGAAAGATAAACAGAAATGGGAAACAGGGGCTGGATCAACAGAAACACAGCTTCTATTCTGATATTTGCTCTTGGTGGTGCTTACATTCCTTTAAAGCAGAGAGCAAGTCATCAACAAGACAATAATAATCACAGCCACAATAAAAAAAAAAAATCCACCTCCACCAGGCCTGTTTCCCAACTCCTGCTTTGGCATGGGCTGTCTGCTGCCTGCTCCTCGTGTTATAGCCCTGCTGGGAAGTGATAAGGAGCTCACAACCTCCTGTACTTTAAAGTGCACTAGAAATAGAAAGGGAGATACAGAGCTCCAAAAGGAACCTGCCTGGCCTCAGGCTTCCCCCTGCTCCAACACCCTGCAGCCTTGCAAGTCAAGAACAAATGCCCTGTTCTCTCTGCTGGACAGTGGGTCAGTCTGCTGCTCAAAACTGAAACATCTCTGCTTTAACTGAATTTGCTGTGATTGAGGTAAACGATACCCCTTGGTATAGAACCTCCTCTTCATTTCAGGCATAAGGTAGTGGTGGAATTACTAGTGTTAGAAAAATGATGGATTATATATGGAATAGATGGATTGTATATAGAATATATGGATTATATACAGGAGAAGTTCTTCCCTGGGAGGGTGGGGAGGCCCTGGCACAGGTTGCCCAGAGAAGCTGTGGCTGCCTCTGAATCCCTGGAAGTGTCCAAGACCAGGTTGGACAGGACTTGGAGCAACCTGGGATAGTGAAAGATGTCCCTGCCCATGGCAGGAGGTTGGAATGAGATGATCTGTAAGGTCCCTTCCAACCCAAACCATTCTGTCATTCTATTGATTCTTTAGCAGAAAGTTCCCTGGATCATCCAGGTATGATGATAAAAAAGAAGACAAACTCCTCCTCCTGTTTAAAGGGAGGAGCTTTGAGTGGCTTGTGGGTCATCAGATGTGGCCCCTTTTGGGCTCTGTTGCTTTTTCCTGCTGTTCATTCCACAAATCCCTTCCAAACCAGCACCTACAGAGGCTGGCCAACCAGGTAGATGATGGAGCAGGAAACTTTTCCACCAGATGTGGGCTTGGGCTTGCAAGACCAGTGGAGGGTGTCACACTTTCTGCTTTCCCTGTATTTGTTGAGGTGCTTGAAAGAGAGAAATGGCCTCTCTGAAGCCAAAATCTTTGCCCAAAGACCAGAAGAAACCATAACACTTAACATCAAATGTTTGTTTTGACCTCAAGGGATCAACCAGACTTTGGCCCTGAGATAAGTGAAGGTGAGACCTTGGTGTTTGCTTGTGCAAGTTGGCAACTAATTTCAAACCATCTCTGCTGCTGGACATGTGCTGAGCTCACACTGCTGTGTCTTCACCAGAACTGTTCTTGTGCTTGCTGTAGCACACCCTGCTCCCCCTGCTTTTTCATTTTTTGGCAGTGGATTTAGTCATGCACCTGCTCAGCTGTTTTACAGAGGTGGACCCAGGACTTCAAAAGCTACATGGGAATCTCTCTTCCCCACTTTCCACCCTGCTCACACATGTGCTTCTGCCCTCCAAAGCAAACACCAGCTTGCAAGGTGAGGACTGCTTTCCAAGAAGAGTTTTGCTCTGTTTTCGAAGAAGAGACCTGGGAAAACCTGTGGAAACTTTCTCGTTGGCCCAAGTGAACTGAGAGAAAGAAAACACTGCTTCAGAGTCAAAAAGGGGAATGTTTTTGTTTTTTCTTGCGTTCAGAGATGAACATGAAAGGCAATTTATGAGGGAAAAGGGGAATAGCTGTCTGTAGAAACCACAAAAAAGCTTTCTAGGACCTGGCTCCAGTCTTGTTGTGCTTGGATTAACTGCTGGTTCACAACCTGGATGTCAACAAGAGTCAGGCACGATCAGCTTCTCTGCAAGGTGGACCATATACTTTGGGACATGGGAAGGGGGTCTATCCATGAAATTCACTGTTGGATGGGCCAACAAAGAAGCAACTGCTGTTTGATCAGAATTAGTTCAGCCTGGATCTGATCTTGCTAAAGCTCTGCTAAAATCCGAGCCTTGCTCTTCTTCTCATGCCCCTCCCCAGATCAAAGATGGGGAAAAAAATAAAAGGAAGTGGTCGAAATAGTCCTTAAAGAGGAAATTCTCGTCTAATTCTAGGTCATGGCAAGGGCTGTGCGTTCTGCATGGGGAGATGAGAGGCTCTACCACGACTGGAAAAGACATTGGCTGTTTTGAATCCAGCACTAAAGACTTCTTCCCATCTGGCCCCAAAAAAAGGAGGAAAAAAAGAGAAGTGTTTTTGTGCCTGGAGAGGGTGGCTCATTCCGCAGGAGGAATCATGTCCTGGCTGCTCGGGGAGGCAGGATGTCAGCCTCGGAAGGCCAAGCGTTTATTTTGGAAAAGCAAGCTCCGAGTTTCTCATCTGCACATGGATGTGCTTCACCTTCCTCTCCTCCTCCAGCCCCCTCCTCTTCCGTGCCTTTCCTACCAGTATTCCTGGGAGCAAGAGGAGCCACGCTCCCAGCCCTCCTGGTGGCCCTGTCCCCAACCCTGGGGCACAGTGTCACTGTCACCTGCTGGCAGCAAAGCTCCTGGCAGAGGAGGGTGGTGCTGGAGGGCTGGTTTCCTCTTCCCAAACCCGCTGTGGTGCTGCCCTGCTGGGAAACCTTGGCTTCTTTAGTTTCCCACACTCCAGCTCGCTCCTTCCACGAGTTTCCAAAGCGCTTTGTGCGAAGCCAAAACACCTGCTCTGGGAACTCAGATCCTTGGGGGAAGTTGGCAGAGATGCTCCTCCTGGACTGGTAAGATCTTTTTGTTGGAATTTCAGGTAGATATGATCCCTTCTTTGTCTCCTGCAGCACCTGGCACACTCCCACTTTAGTTATCTCCTTTTCCCCCCCTTGCCAACAGCACCTTTCTCTCCACCTCTTCCCTCGCTGCGTTTGTCGGATGTGTCCACTTGAGCCCTCTGTCCTTGGCTCCCTGAAGTGCCACCTCGCAGCCAGCACTCGTGCCTTGCTTCCAGGAGGTGCCAGCCAATGTCACTTCCAGAGCTCCGCTCTTCCCGCTGGATGAATACCGGCAGCGCTCGGCTGCGCCAGCTCCTGCTCCCGCCTCATGCGCCCGTCTGAAGTCAGGCCAGGAGCCTGATCTTGAATTACACAATGACAGCAAGGACTTAATCTCACGCACAATTAGTGGTCGAGGCTCAGCTCTGGAGATACGAGCAAAGAGACGCGGCTCCCGCTGTTTGCTTTCTCAGCAGCGGCCCAATAATTCCCCAAATCCCAGCTTTGGATCGCTCGGCTGTTGCTTTGGAAAGGGGAGCAAAAATAACAGAACTAAGCCCGTCACGGCCCCTTGAAGTGGACTCAAATGGAAATAAAAGCCCTTTTTTGCGGAGGGAGCTTTGGATGGGTTTTTCGTTGCGTGTCCAAGAATTACTTGGAAAGCCCACGTCGGCCAAAGGCCAGGGGCTGGTCTGCGTACCTGCACTGCTGCCCAGATGGAGGAGAAACAGAACAGATGCACCGAGACGAAGAGAAGGGTTTCAGAATGTGTTTTCAAAGCCTCCCGTTCGCTCAAAGGGCTGGAAAGCGATTTAGAAAACGCATCGAGGGTTTTCTTTGAACATAAGGAAAAAATTGCCTTGGACAGTGCTAATGTGGTGCCTTTCCAGCCTTACCACGGTGGGGAAATGTCATTTGCTTGCTAGGAAATCAACCCCAACCCTCCCTTGGGTCAGCTGCCTCTGTGCTGAGCAGGCTGGTGTGGGAGGAGAGACAAGCACATGGGAATTTGAATGAGGCTCTTTAAAATATTTGGCCTTCCTGTAATGGAGGTTGAAGCTGGCGAACGCTTCGGTGTTTCTTTTCCTACGGCTTTGCCCAAGTGTCCACGGAGATCTGTGACTGCAGGGCTCTCACAGGTTCATTAGTCAGAGGCAAAGGGAAGGGAAATGGATTCTTCCCCTGGACTCAGCGCTGGTGAGGCCACCCCTGGAGTGCTGTGTCCAGCTCTGGGCCCCTCAGTTCAGGAAGGACATGGAGGGGCTGGAGCAGGTCCAGAGAAGAGCAGCGAGGCTGGGGAAGGGACTGGAGCACAATTCCCATGAGGAGAGGCTGAGGGAGCTGGGGGGGCTCAGCCTGGAGAAGAGGAGGCTCAGGGGAGACCTCCTCACTCTCTGCAACCTGAAAGGAGGTTGTAGTTGGGGGAGGTTGATCTCTTCTCCCAGGAACCAGCAGTAGGACAAGAAGGCTCAGTCTCAAGCTGTGCCAGGGGAGGTTTAGGTTGGATATTAGGAAGAAAGTTTTTACAGAGAGAGTAAGAGACTTTGGAATGGGCTGTCACTGTCCCTGGAGGTTTTTAAGGTGAGACTGGATGTGGCATCAGTGCCATGGTCTGGGAACCACAGTGGGGTTGGATCAAGGGTTGGACTTGATGATCTCAGAGGTCTTTTCCAACCCAGTTGATTTTATGATTCTTTGGCTGGCCCAGACCTGGCTGTTTGTAGAGGGCTGGCTGAGGCTCCCACCCTGGGGAAGCTGAGCAGCTACACCCACCTCAGGTGGTGCACAAGCCTTGGCTGGCACAAGTGGGCTCCTGCTTTCTAGTCCTTCAGTGAATCCACACCACCTCTGAGCCATCTGCTGTCAGCAACCTCGGTGCTTGGCCGTGGGTAGATCTTCCACCTTCTGCTGCAGATGATGTGGTTCTGACTGGCATCCTGGTCTCTGGATCCATGCAAACATGGATGAATGAAAACCATGCACCCACTGTCCCACCTCACAAGTCCTTGGACTTGAAGAATTTCCTTCCAAGTGCTTGGCAAGGCAGGAGGTGCAGGAAACCAGCAGCATCAGTGTGGCTTCACCTCCTGAAAACCATCTACTTTGGGCCCTGCACATGGAAATTAGACTCCCTCCCTCTTCTTAGTCTTTTAGACACGGTTGTTTTTCCACTACATAAAGAGAAATTCTGAAAAACAGGGATTCACGTGTTTTTCTTTTTCTACTACATTAACTGCAGGCCCAGAAAAAGGAAAACCAGACCTCTAGACTAGTATCAGCAGTGATTTCCATGGAAACCACGGGGTTTTTAACAACTCTGGAGACTGATGATGATGTATGTTCACTAAAGGTGAAGTTCTGGCAGCAGGAGCTAATGCTGAAACCACTGGATCTGACACGGAAATCAACGTGGGACTAATGTTGAGCTTGATGGAAAAACATGGTGCTCACAGCGGAATGCTCAGGCCAGATGAGCAAATCAGGTAAAGGCAATGTGGAAGAAAACATCAAACTTGACCAAGAATAACCAGCGGAGGGCCAATGTCCAATCTCAGATATATGGCCACCAGACCCTGCTTTCCGTTTGTAATATTGCTTTACAACCTTCTGGCAGAATTCCTCACCCTAAAAGTGGTGTCCAATTCCCTTCCCGCTGAAGGCCCGTGTATTCCACCACTGTGGGCAGGTTTGGGACAGCAGAGAACTCATCTTAAAGTGTCCAGAAACCACATACGATGAGAAAAGCAGAATTGACAAGTGTAAAAGGTCTATTTTTACAGAGTCCAATGATGTATCTGAGCTGCAGCAAATTGTCAAGTGCAAGGAGGACTGAATTGATCCAGACTCCAGGCCTTTGTTGTGGGCAGCTATGGAAGTTCCTCCCCTCCTTGAAAGAGGCACTGAGGTCTAAGATACAGGTCTTGCATCATATTTAGTCTCTGAGTTTTGCTGTGGTTCTTCTCTGAATGTGGATTTAGGGACTTTATCCTTCATTTTCAGCTTACCTGAGATGTGTAAATTGGTGTATACTTGAACCTGAAAAAAAAAGAAGTGCACAAATCCATCATCCTTGGTATTATTCAAGAGTTTCTAGGCTTGAATGTGTAATGAGGAAAGACCTGTGCCTTGGATGTAGAGCTGGAAGCAGCAGTTAAACAGAATATGGAGCTGATGCCATGGAGAGAGGGCACAGGGGAAGAGCAGGAGAGATCTTACTCTTGCTTGTTGGGGCTGCTCAGCAGAGCTATAGATGTGTGAATCAGGGCTTGGGGGTGGCTGTTCCTGGTCTCTGCCCCGGGGCTGGTTTTGGCTGCAGGATTTCCTGAAGCCTCTTGGAGCACCCCCCTGGCAGCGAAAGAAAGTTCCCTTCTGGTGCTGTTACTGCTGTGTGGGTGTGACCTGACCGAGGAACCTGGGGCTGCAGTTCAAACCTCTCACCATCTCCTGGACTTCCCAGGTCAGCAGTGGTCCTGGAGGACTGCTCTTCTGTCACCACTAATCTAGAGAGCCTGGCTTTGTTGGGCTCACACCCCACTTACCACGGTTCTGCTGACTGGTAGCCTGTGCTAAAGAGAAGGGCTGGAACGAACCCCGAGTATGATGCATGACTTCAGCTTGAGGAATTTTTTCCCTGTTCCATGTAGATGCACAGCAGTGGTAGATTCATGCATGGAAGATCTGTGCCTGAAAAATTGTCTGTCTTCAGCTGTCATCTGTTTTAATGAAGGCAGGATGGAGAGGGAATAGCTTTTCTTACCTTCGCAGACCATCGCTGCTACAGCAGCACTAGAGCAAAACTGGATCAATGTGCAGAGAGGGAGAGAAAGTTGTCTCTTCAGAGAGACAGGCAGACAGACAAATAGACAGCGAGCCAGATTCTCCTCTGTTATATTCATGTAACTCCAAAACTATTAAAGGAACTATTTGTAACCAGGAACAGAATCAAACTCCTGGCGTGGCTCACCGTAAAAGACTTCCAGTTCAATCTTCGATGGCATTTTAATAGCAACAGCTACTCATCAGCAATGTCAGGGTTAAATACTCCCAGCATGTGTGCAATTGCAGAAATGCCCCAAGAAGAAGCAGGGAAATATTTCCATCTTAAACTCCGATAAGGAGTGAAAACGTGCAACTCGTTCCATATGGCGGCCGAGAGCCCCGAGCCAAGCGGAAAGACTCGGAGTCTGCCAACGAGTAAGAGCTCCCAAGCCTGATAAATGAGTGCACTGCTTTGGGAAAGCCAGAGACAAAGTCACACTAGAAAGAAGAAAACAGAAGAAAAGTGAGGAGTCTTTAAAAAAAAAAAAAAAATTAAAAAAAAAAAAAGCCGAGTCTTACCCATTTGTCTTGTCGGATGGCAGCAAGAATTTCTGGAAATGTTTTACATGTCAAAGATTTAACCAAGCTGGGATGTTTGTGGACAAGATGTTATGCAATGAATAAATAAATCAGGGGAAAAAAGCAGGGGGAAGAGCCTATCTTCTCTCCTGCTTTACAAAAATGATCCTGGACCGAGACAGCTGCGTTCTTCTGGGATACTCTGCACAAGCCAGGATGAAAGTGCTCACAGGCTGGACATGGACCATTCTCGGGTTTCTCCAGTGCTGACAGGGGAGATGATGCTGTGCTTGGTCGTGCAGCAAAGGAGGGGAAGGGCAGCAGGGAGAAGCTGGAGGACAGCTATGGTCAGAGAAGCAGCTGAGCACTGGGCATCCTCCTCCAGCAGCAGGAGGCAGATTCCCAGCTGCCCCCCAGGACTGTGACCACCCCCGGCACCAGGCATGGGCCAAACAGAGGTGGGGCCATCTGGCACCCGGGGTCAGGGATCAGGGGAGAGCCAGGCTGAGCTGGAAGGGAGCAGAGGGTCAGGGCAGATTGCACACCTCCTGCTCAGTGCCTGAGATTTGACAGGTCTGCATTCTTGGCTGAAGGGATCTGGCTGTACAATGGATTTTTGAAGAGGAATGGGTAAATTCACAGCTTGGCTGCTTGGAGGGAAGGCTGTGCCTTTGAAAAAGTCTTGTGACTGTTAAGCAAGTCACCTCCTACAACCTGAACACGCTCCCACATTGAGTCAAATGAGAAAGAGAAGAGGAAATCAACTACACAGACAAAATCCACTCCCCTCTTCCTTCTCCAAACAGGGATTTTTTTTATCCAGGAGCTGCTTTGAAGCCGGGACTGTAAAAGCACTGAGGTTCCCTGCCATGGGCAGTGATAGGAAATCTTAGCTGGCTCATTTGCCTAAGCAAATTTGTGGTAATGAGACTGTCCTGCTACATAAGCTCTTCTACATGGGCAGACAGCGGTTCCACCTGTGCCAGCTCACTGGCTTCACCCGGACAAGGCCTGCA
Organism: Manacus vitellinus; assembly: GCF_001715985.3. NCBI lineage: Eukaryota > Metazoa > Chordata > Aves > Passeriformes > Pipridae > Manacus > Manacus vitellinus. The sequence continues at coordinate 2,429,798 of NW_021940671.1, read as the reverse complement.
AAGCCAAGAGCATTTTGTTGGGCTAAAAAGAGCAACAAAAAGAGCAAACCCCCCAGGTTGTAAATTGCTGGGCAAGGCGATAAAAGGTACACGAACTGGCCAATATAATCTGTCTGGAAAGTTGAAAAGAATCCCGTTTTCTCAGGAGCCTAAAATATTTCTCTTTCTAGAGTACCTTATTTTCCAACTGTGTCCCACGTTGTTCACCTGCCAAAATGTTTGTTCTCTGCTCTGTGCTCCTGTTCTGCAGCTGCTGACAAAGCTGGACGCTCAAAATTTCCCTGGCAAAAGGGAAATTAAAGTTTCCTGTGTTTGGTGTGCTGTGCTGGGGCAGCTGTGTCCTCATGGTGGTGCCTGGACACCCGGGTTACACCTGGGCTACAAATAAGGAGGAGTTATCAGCTGGAGAAGGTTCAGACAGAAGGAGGTAGGTTTGCTGGGATGGAGGGACAAGTGGGGAACTTTGTGGTGTGGGAGCTCAGATGATGAGGCTGAGACAACGTCCTCAGCAGAGGAAAGGTGTCTCAGCTCCACCTGGACCTGGGGAAGGCGAAGGTGGAGCTCCAGTGGTGCAGCAGGGAGGTGTTAGGACTTAGGAAACTTTATTTCCTGATTCAGGGATGGTGCCTTGGACCATATAGAGCTTCTCAGTTCTGTTGGTGTATTAGCCAGTGCCTTGAACCTGCTTGGGGGGCTGTTTGGGGCTTGATTAAATCAACAGGCTGAGCTCAGACTTACTGCTTTGGTTTCTGCTAAATCAGAGCAAGATATTAAACCAGCCTGGTCCTGAGCCTGTCCCAGCACCTCTGCCAGCCCTTCCATCTACAGTAAGACTTGTGTGTTGTGCCTCCCCACCTGAGCACTGGCAAGATGCTTCGCTTTGGCTGTGGTTATTGTCCATCCTTCAGCCTGCCCTGTGGCTTTTCCAGGACTGTCACCTCCCCTTTGTGTTGCCCAATGTGATGTTCACGCTCCCAGGCTTGTGGAAGGGAGGTGCTGTGTAATCCCACCGCTCTGTGCCCACAAGCCTGGCATTTATTATTTGCTAAGGCTTTCTTGAGCCAGCCCAAGACATTGTAGGGAAGTCCTCTCTAGGCCTGGGCTGCCCAAAATTTCTGTGGGTGGAAAATTTTCGGAGATTAAATGTTGAGACTTCTCAGATGATGGTCCCTTTGATTTCCATTTAAAAGCGAGTTAAAGAGCTAGTTTTGATTATGACATCTCTCTATCCTTGCAAAACACCCTCCCACTAAAAGGCCTATGCATGAATTATAGGGCCAGATTTTCCTTTGTATTTTATTTTTTGCCATAATTTACAGCTCAGAAAAATTCCTGTAAACACACTCAGTTTCACACTCTGTTTTCCCACGCCACCTCTGTATGGTTGAGCAGATTCTGTCAAAGATCTCAAAGTTAGACAGATAAACATGAATCATCTATGGGTTTGGGCCCAGCTTGCTTTACTTCAACCCTTGTCTTTATTATACAGGGGAGGATCTGTAGCATCTGGAGAAGTCCAGACCTGGAAATTCCCTCACCAACTCTGATGTTAATCCAATCAAAGGTGACTGCTGAGAAATCAGCCTCCTTTTCCAGCAGTCTTCTTCAAAGAGACAATGTTCCAGGTCGCTCAAGTGCATTTCTGGGTTCATCAAGTCTCCCCTCGAAGTGGAACTGTCCAGTCCTGTGAATGCAGGGCACCAACCTCACCTGGGAAGGTGATTTCCCGAGGCTGAAGCTCAGCTCTTGCACTTTGGCTGTGCTGACCCCTGCCAGCACCACCACTGTGGGAAATTTGCCTGCGTGTTCTGTGAGCTGAGATGATGCTCATGTTCTCCTCAGATATTTCTTTCTTTTTTTTTAAAGCACTGCCAACTTAGGCAATCAGAAAGCTGTACCAAACATTGCGACATCTGTTTTTCTTCCGTAGGAAATTCCTTTAATGAAAACTCCCTTTTGAAGGGCTTCTTGAAGACTGCAGCTTGGAAGATGTCCCGATCTCCTGACCTGAGGTTCTGGCTCAATCTTCCAGATGGAGAAGATACAGCTTTTAAGTCAGGTCTGTATCTTGTGGCCCTAAACCACAATCTAGACCCGTCCTGGCCTAGTGCCTTTTGGAGAGAGTAGATCTGTCAGAGCTCACTCCGTGCAGACATTGGAATGGCCCGGATCAAAGGTGCCTCCAGCCCAATATCCTGTTTCTAATGGTGCCAGCAGCCAATGTTCAGGGCAAGATACAAGACCATGGCAAGTCCCTTGTGATACTTCCTATGAGATGCTTCCAACTCACAGCAATTTGCAGCTGAAGGACTTCCTGAGCTTATCCTTGTGTGTAATTGCCCTTGATGGATCTCTCCATGTCTTTAATTGTTGTTTGAACCCGTTTATGCTTTGGCTTCTGCAGCATCTGATGACAATGAGTTCTACCACTTAATTATGTGCTGCTTAAAAACAGCACCATAAATCAGAGTAGCCTTCAGTTGTAATAAAAGCCTTGGATTTGGATGAGATTGCCAGCATGGATAAAGTCTGCTCAGTTGTGTTCCTGTGTTATGTCTGCAGCAACGGGAGCCTCATACCAAAGCAGGGGGAGTCCATACAACGAGTTTATGGCAAGATCTTCAAGAGAGACTGGTAATCCAGGACTCTTCAGCTTTCAGCTGCCTGGTGGCATCTGCTTTGGCAGGGTCTGGTTTGTTACAGAGCTGCCCATCTGTTTTCTGTGCTGTTATTAGGAAAGGTTTATTCACTTTTGCAGAGGGCTGTGCTCTCTTCTGTTTTAAGGAGCAAGGTCAGGGTGGTGGCAGCTTTTCCTGAAGCAAAGAATCTTCAAAGACTTGAGGAGAAATTCTGTTCTGCACTGAAGCTGCGTTTCAAACCTGCCCAGAGATGTCCTGCTTGCTGCTCAGCCTGGAGGAGCTGCTTTGTGAAAACCTCGGGCTTATTACTCGTGGCCATGAAGAAAACCTTGACTCTTCTGGAGAACTCTGCTGGGAAATCAACTGCTGGATAGATCCTTACTGTAAGATAAGGAAGGGCACCTGTTTTGAAGACCAATCTCACTCCCTATCCACTTTTCACTGTGCAAACCTGGACTAACAAGTGCTTGTTGGAAGAGGAGAGCCCAGAGGAGCTGGGATGGTCCCACACCCATTCAGTGCCCTGAGCTATGGGAGACTGAGCTCTGCCTCTGGTCCCACATCCTGTAGAAGGCTCCCAGAAGGTCTTCCCATCCATCACAGCAGTACAACGAGAAGACCTTCTCTGAAGCTCAGCCTTCATTTGGTAGTTAGATCAGTCCTGTGTCCTCAAGGCAGCTCTGAGAGCTAGATCTGATCTCCTTCCTGACATTTTTTCTTTTTCTTTCCAGTAATTAGTTTTTTTGGGGGGATGAGAGTGGCAAAGCACTCCTAACTCTGCAATGTTTTCTTGTTGGGGAAAACCCCAACCTTTTCTATTTCCTCAGAGTCCTGGTCGCCTTGGCAACCCCAGCTCCTCAGAGTTTCTCTGGGCAGTTTTCTGTGAGCTTTTTGGGGAAAAAAGGGGTACAATTCCTTAATCCTTCCAGCCAAGTAAAATCACCTGCACTGCTAAATTCTCCGGGAGATGTACAGTTCACTGCTTGTCAGGCCGGGATATTAAATAAAGCAATTTTCATCAGATAACACATCTTCTGGTTCATGTAAAACGTCCAGCAAAGCGCTGCACTCATAATTCAGCCTGATTGAAAGGGAGTTGCTCATCCATTTGGCTTTGGAGACACTCAGGAGCACGGCAGAGGGGCCGTCTCTGCGGGAGACCCCCGTTTGCAGCCAAGCACGTGAACGGGCTCCCCTTGGGCCCTCCTCCCCTCCCCACATCCCCCAAAAGGGCAGCAGGTACTGCTGCTCTGGCTGCCCATCTTCCCTGAGCCTTTCAGGGCTGCGTGGCTTGGCCTGGATTAGCTGCTCCGCCGGGAACCCTTTTAAGCGATGAAACCTGCATTTGGGGAAATCGTTCTGCTTCGGTGCCCTCCTGGCAGGTGGGGCTGGTGGTGATCCTGCCCCTCTACCCAGCCCTGGTGAGGCTCATCTGGAGTGCTCTGTCCAGTTCTGGGCTCTTCAGGGCAGCAGAGACATGGAGCTGCTGGACAGAGTGCAGAGGAAGACAGTTCAGATGATGAAGGGATGTTTTGTCGGTTCACATTGTTCCAGCCTCCCCAAACATTTGGGGGAAACCATTTCCCATTGCTTCTATTTGTTTTTTATTTAAAGTTGAGTTCTGCTGTGATTACATGACTCCAGAAGCTGGGGCTTGAGGAAAAGCAAAAAAGCCTGCTGTCCCAGGGTTCAGGAAAGCCACATGGACTCTTTTCCAGGGTCTGCCTGTCTCTGAAGGAGCCTTTCTCCTAATAGACCAGAGACAAGTGATTTCATGTGAATTTTGCCTTTATGGACATCCGTGGCCCATCAGGGACCCCTTGCCATGTTACACCTGGAGACTGGCTGTGTGGTATAAACCATCTAACCCAACTCATCTCCCTTTAGCCAAGATGGAAAACACCCATCTTGAGAGCAAGAGGAGTGAAGCAGGAGATGATTAGTGAACCAGACACGAATTGCTTCATTAAATCCAAACAACTCTGCTTGATTTTAAAAGTCCCAGGAAACCCTACAGCTGGGCAGAGCAGAGATGTTCTCCCTCCCTCTGTGAGCAGAACCTTCCTCTTCCCAGTTACCTTATGCTCACTTGCTCCTCGACTCCTGCTGCTTCCCTGCGAGGTGAGTCCCGTGTGACACAGAGAGAGGTAGGACTTGATCTCCTCCTTCCCTCCACGGGGGGCCTGTTTTCAAAGCCCAGCTCTCCTTTTCCATCCCTGCCTGCTCCTAAAAGGATTTGCAGCAAGATAAAGTGTCAGGTGAACAGCCTCGCTCGAGCAAACCCTGTGCAACTGGGAGGGTTGGGGTTTGGTGATGAACAACCAGGGGTTCTGTCTTGGGCAGAGTGACACAGAGGGTGGGAGGGAGCAGAGGGACAGCAGTGCCAGCCTGCTGGGAATGAACCACAACAAGGCTTGCTGTTATGTTTTTGGTATATATATTGTGGATAAAAGCATCTGTGTCTATACAAAGTCACTCTCTATATTGTTATGGCACTGCAGTAATGTTTTGTCTCTCTCTATATTACCAAACTTTCAATGTTTTGCATATAAATAATAATAGCAAGGAATTTCTCCTTCCTTATTTAGATCTTTGTGCACCACCAGAGTTTTCACAGCCGTTCCACCTCGGCTTCTTCTCACTTCCCACTCTTACTACAGCTCATATCTCACCAGTGCACCCTTTCTCCCACTGCTGGGTGCCGTGAGGATCTTGGCTTCTTGCTCTGCTTCCTAGGAAAGCCCTGCCCTAAATCCTTTTTGGGTCCAAACTCCTTAAAACTTCTTTGCAGATCCTAGAAAATTTCACCTGTTAACAAAACTAGGAGGAGTTTTGCCTTAATAGAGCAGGATTTAACCTGTTGTTGCCTTCATCAGCCGCTCTGGAGATAAAATCAGGCTGAAGCAGTCAGGTGCTTGGCAAATATTCCCATCCTCTCTGTGTTCCAGCTCTAACAGCAATGATTTTCTGTCTCTTGGATCAGGTTGTATTAGCTGTATGCAGATTTTCACGCCACTATTAATTGCAGAGCAAACGAACCTTCTTCAGACCGTGTGCTGCTGCTATAACGTATGCAAATATGTTGTCAGTGACAACAAAAAAAAAATAAAAATAAACCCCTAGCTGGACTTGTGTTATTGCCAACAGATTAAATGCCGACGTTCAAAAAACTGGCAGCGTTTCCACGACGGGACTTTTGTCACATAACGCTGCATCTACTGGGATTACCCTTTTAAAAAATTGGCAGTGTCCTCAGAAAAGGACAGCCTCTAAGCTTGCATTATTATTTTTTTCTTTTATCTTTTTCAGGGGTTTTTTTGGCAGCCCTTGAAGAACTCCCTTGGCCGTTCGCAGCCCGGAGTCTCTCTGCTCTTCGCGCGGCGAAACACCAGCTCCGCCAGCCCCGGATTCCTCCACTCAGCATCTTTGGGACACCCATCGATCAACGCCGGGGGAATTTGAAGCGAGAGGGAGGGGGTGGCTTGGAAAATAAACTCTTCACATTCAGCTGACGAAGTGGGAAACATCCGCTCCTGGCCCATCTCCACCGGCTCGGATGGAGTTGTGCCAGCGCCGAGTTTGGGCCCGGCGTCTTCCAACTCATTATTCTTCCCCTTGGTTATTTGCTGGAGTGGATTGAAAGCCTGACTTTTACATCTGCTTCCTCACAGGCTTTCTTCCCGCCCTGTTTTCGTATTTGCCTTTCACAAGGCTGGTGTTGTAAACACCCCCTCGGGTTAACGGTGAACAGGGTAATTTGTTGGGTTTTTTTTTTTGGGAATCGTGGGCCATGTGCACGCACAGGTATATCCAGGGTTTGTTATTCCAGAGGCTGGCCAGCAACAAGGTATTTTCATGTAGCTGGAAGAAATTAAATGTGGAAAAACTCGCTCTCAAGGTAAATATTTAACTTTTTTTCCCTTCAGTTTACTGAAGTTTTAATAAAGAGCCCTACATTTAAAAGCAGAAATCAATTGCAAAGACACATTTGAAGCACAGTCTAGTCTGCCTGTAGTTTAGATCACAATTTAGATCATTATCGCTTAAACAGAAACAATCAATGGCAATTAGAACAATTAAGTTAATTCTAAAAGGTGATTATAAACAAGTCAATTGCTTAGATAACCATTAATTATCTCACTGCCCTCCATAGGGCCCCATTTCCCAACAGCTCTTGAGGACAAGCTCAGCCTCAGTGATCTGAGAAGGGCTCCCTCTTCCTCCAAGTTCACCCTGTTTGTGGGAGGATGTGGGGCTGGGAGAGCTCAGCAATGGCTTTTTCAAACCTGAAGATCAAGCAAAGCTGCTGAAAAGTAAGTAATAAAAAAATATATATATACGAAATTGCAATTTAAAAAAAATGCTTATCAACATTTCAGTCGTGAAATTTGTAGCTGGGTATTTGTTGGCTGCCAGTTTGCCAAAAGCAGATTGATTTCAGATATAAAATGCTCCCTGCCCAACAATAATATCTCAGTGAAGCCACAAATCAAGCAGTTTGGGCTGCAGCCACGTTTAGTTTTTGGCGTGTGCAAAGAGCAACCCACGACCTCCTGCAAAGGGAGGAGGCTCTAGAAAGTTCCCCAAGAGAAAATGGGTCTTCAGCATCTTTAGTTATGAGCTTCCCTCAGGAGAAAGGGGACAAAACCTGTTTGTGAGCATCCTCAGGAAGATGCAGACTCGCAGGTAACCTAAATTTGATCAAGATGCTTTCCAAGGGGGTGGCTGAGGGCGTTGCTCCTGGTGGCTTCTGCAGGTTCCAGAGGAGCCCTTGGTGGCCAGCAATAAAGGTGATCCAAAGCCTCCTGCTCCTCTGATAACAACAGGGCCTTTTAGGCACGTTTGGGGAGGGCTTCTCCCTCCTTTCCACGGGGAGTTTGTGTTGGGCTGTAAATTCCTTCCAGCTGCAAAGTCAGGGAAAACACTGATAAGCTCTGGCTGTCCCCCCGTCCCCCCAGCTGGGAATGATGGATTTACCAGAGGCAACTCAGTGGACCAGCTCCCTTCTCCTCCACAGTTGGAGCATATGGATTATATTGAGGTCTGAGGGAAATGCATCCTAAGAATTCCTCCTGCGTCTCTTCAGGAACGTTCCAGGGTGGATTCCAGCAGGTGTCGTGGAATCCACCACTTAAAGGGGGTTAAGTGACAAGTCACAGTCAACTGTGGCCCCAGTCACAGCAGAGCTTGGCATCAGGCTCCAAAAGTCTGGATGCTGCTTGGGTTTGGGTGAGACTTGCAATGGAAGCTCCAAAATACTGGAAGGAAAAGAGAGACTTTCCAACGAGAGGGGACAAGGAAACATCTGAGATCTGCCTGGAATAAACTGCTCCTGCCAAGTGTCTGATCCTGGGCTGTGATAAGCTCTTTCCTTATTGTGCTATTTACTCCCCGCTGCCTGAGGAATAAAACTAAAGACCCTTGTTACTCCTCTGGAGGCATTTCCTGGGAGATGCACAGGGAAATGGGAATTATAGGAGGTCTTCGGTTCTCAAGGAGTAATGTAAATTTTTCTTTGGAGTTAGTAGAAATTTAGGTGCTACCAGTGTTTATATTTCCAACCAAAAGCAACAGGCCAAAACCTGCAGTTATCCAGCACCAGGAAGGACAGCCTCATCCCCACAGGATAAATTCACTCAGTTTTTTCACTAGTGCCTACAATTTACTTTGGGTAAAAAGCAGGAGCAAGCTGAAACACCGGCAAAGGCACATCCATTATGGGCAGTCAGAGCTTCAGCTGCCAGGCTGATGGGAACTGAGTCGAGATAAAAATCTGTGCATTGACCCATGAGGCTGAATTATCCATTATAGGGAGAACCACTGACCTAATCATCTTCCAGGAAAAGGCACGGCATACTGGAAAGTACCGAGAGGCTCGGGAAGAAAATTGGGAAGGACAGACCATTTCTCCCAGTGGAAGATCTGGGTCCTGCTGTGGACTTGGAGCAGGTGTTTCCAATGCTGCTGTCACATTTGGAGGAGTTTTCTCCAGTGAAGTTTCCCCACAGCCCAAGGTGGGCCCTGATTTACTGCCCTCGGAGCATCCAGGCCCCCACAACTGCATTTGGATTGGGATTCAAAGGCAGGACTTAACACAGGCTGGACAGTACCTGACAGGCTTTCCTTCTGCCTCCCTGCTGATCTGCAGCATTTTCTGTTGTTCCTGCCTTAGCCAAGCCTGTACCAAACCCAGGAACACCCTTTCAGGATGTGCCTGAGCACTTAGGGGTGTAGGAACCTGGACACCGACAGGAATGTCAGTGGCTTCACCCGTGGCTGGGTTTTGCCCATATCCCTCCTTTTCTTTCTTGCCATGAACTGTGTTCTGCCAACCAACCTTCCCAGAGTTCTTGCCCAGTATCCTGGAAAAAGGGACACCAGCAACATCCCAGAGCACGTGAGCGAGAAGCAGAGCCAGTTCTTCACAGGAGAAAACATCTCTGAAAAAGTGTCCGGGCAAATCACTCCCTGGTTTTCCCTGGAAAGGGCCTTCACTGGGACTCTGCTTTGTAAGGAAAGGCTGGGACATGCAACCCTGTTGTGTGTCCTGATATATTTTGATTGCCAAAGTTGGAGAGCATGTCTGGAGCCCATCACTGAAGGATGTGGGATGATACCAATCATGCTGGAGGAGAGGGATTCTTCTCAAGTAACTCTCCATATCTACAAACCAGATTTCTCGTTGTCCAGACTCCATCCACAGCCAGTGGAAGGTGATCAGCAGTCCAAGAGACCATCCTTTGAACCAGCTGCTGTTTTTAGGGGGGAAGAAAGGCCTTCTGAGGTGTCAGTGCCTTCACACTGTTACAGAGGTGGCCTGGGGCCATCCCAGCTTTGATGGACAGCAGCAGGTAAATGACTCCCAACCAGTATCACCCCAGGTGAGACAAGGCACAAACTGGAAGGAGTTCCTGCAAACTGTGTTAGGAGCAAATTCCCCTCACTCAGAGGTCTGTGTGAATTTGCTGCTAAACAAAGGAAATGTAAAAGCTGGGGGAGGTATTGAACACCTCCAGGCACAGGAGATGTCCAAGGATGTAACAAAGTGCAACTGGAATATCTGACACCTCGCCAGTGAGCCGTGGTTAATGGGTCAGGCAGCAGAGGTGTAACAAAATCAATAATGTTGGAGTGGAGATCTTTGCAGATCCAACAACTGGGTGGTTTGAGTTTGTTTTGGATTTATTTTTTGTGAGTTATGTTGTTGCTGGTTTGTTTTTTTTTTCCTTTTTCTTTTTTTTTTTCTTCCCTTCCCTTCCCTCCAAGTTTTTCGTTCTCTTGTAACTTTTCCAAGTTTAACCCTCAGGAAGACTGAGATCTGAAGAGAATTGAGGTCTATCAGGCCATCCAGTATTTAGCATGATTTGTGCTGAGAAATATCTGTGAGAGTAGAAAATAGGAGCCATGTCCAATCCCCTGGGGAAGGAGCTGAGCCTTGCAGACAGGGCTGGAGGCTCCAGCTCTAACCCTGCCAATTGATACAGAAAAACCCCCGTGGCTGCTGTATTACAGCACCAACGAGGAACGTGCCTTCTCTGCTGATCAAAAGTCTAAACCACAGCGTGCTCTGGGCTGCTCTGCCTCTGATCTGCAAATACATCACTGGTTTTTATCACTCATTTTTTCTTTATCTGAGCAGAGCTGGTCTCAAGCGCTACAACCTGATTATCTCTGAGGAGGTTGCCAAAAGCATGTCAGGGATCGTTAAACGGAATAATAAAGGAAGCAGGAGGAATCAAGTGGTTTGAGTAGGAAATCAGAGGGAATTCCTGGCTGGGGCTGCCGGGCTGGTGAAGGCTGGGGCTTGCACAGTGCTGTGGAAGAGGAGGACGCAGCTCAGGACTCTGAAACCTCATCAAAATAGTGATCTGTTAAACGAAAATATCTTCCCCAACCCTCTCTGAGAACATGTTTACACACATGCATGAAATCCAGATGAACAAGGAACATTTCAAGTTGAAAGTCAAATCTAGATGACCAAGCAGCATTCCAAGTTGAATGTCACAACCCCACTTGGGCCACAGGTTTGGCCACCCAAAAGCGTGGATTAGACTCTGTTATTTAGCCCTTGGCTTTGAATTTGTTGCCATTAAAGAAAAGAAATAGTATCAGTTCGGTTTGCAGAAGAAAGAACAGCAGCACAGCTACATTTTTTTTTTTTTTTTGGATGAATTAGAAAATCAGCAACAATATTCTTGTGCCAAAAAACAACCCCTTCTATTCAATTTGAAATGAAACTGATCTTGTGTACGAGAAAACTCGATATTAAATTTTGAAGCAAGCAGGCATTTCTAACTAAAAGTGGACTGTAATTATACACTTTGCTTTGAAATAATAAAACCAAGTGTGGGAGTTTTCTGCCTTGTAGAGCTTGCCAAATTATTTGTGTTTAAAAAATGTATTACGGAGCAGTTTGCTCTGATTGGTTTTCCACGTATTTTGCTTCAAAATATAACTCTGGCCAAAAAAAAGTCCTTTAGCTCTAATCAAGATCAAATTAATCAACCCTTGTTTGCTACTGGTTTGTAGCTACCACATTAGCAAAGGGGATCTTCTCCAGGCAGAGAAAGGGTGTTTTGAAAGGAATTCAGGGATCTTTGTAACACTGTCTTTTTATTGGTCTTGTCACAGCTTTCATAGGAACGGGATAAAACCAGAATAAACCCAAATCTGGGCAAGAATTGCTGTTAAAACCAAGCTATCCTTAAGTAGGTAGAGTTTTTCAAAGTTTTTGAGCTCTCCAGTCTTGGCACCTCCAACCCTCTCTAGATCTGGATGGAAATCCTCTTTGTTGTCTTTTAGTGTCTCTGTCTCAGAAATGGTGTTTGAAATGGTGTTTCCTCACCATCCCAAGCCCATCTCTGTCCCTTCAGGGGGACTAGGGAGTGCTGCTCCAGAAGTCTTTGCTTTATGAAAGGCTTTGCTTTGTGTTTAACTTTTTTTTTTTCTTTTAGGTCCAAGTTGATCCATGAGGATCAGGGCTTATGGAGCTTGATTTCCCGTGGCTCTGTGTCTCATGGCTGGATTAGCATGAGCCTAATAAGGTGTGAGCTCTGATCTGAAACATTTCCTGGCGTTGGGGCCTTTCAAAGATCTCTCTCCCCTGTGCCTTTTCCAGCCCTGCTGAGCCCCAAGCCCAGCCCTGCTCCCAGTAATTCAGTGTTTTCCCTCCATCCAGCTGCCTGCAGCCTTTAAACTGAGCCAAATCCTAAGGATTTTGGGGCTTTTTGTGATTGAAACACACACATGGATTTAGGAAGTTATTACTGGAGGGAGCCAGGTGACACACAGGGACGGTGCAATTCCTCAGGAATGACTGAAGGAACGAGTTTTGGGTTGAGATCAAACCTTGGGGGCTTCATCCCAGAGTGATGCTGGTTGGGAAAGCTCCTACATGGAGCACAGCTTGGAGGAAAACAGTGAAGGGGTTTCAATCCTAAACGAGGTTTAACCCATCATGTGGTAAAGCTGGACTTAGTAATTGGATATGTAGGATGAGGGCAGGAAAGGGGGAGCCATGTGAAGGTGTCAGACCAACCTCAGGACTAGTGTTGTGTGGGGGTGTGGGGTGGGGACTGCCCAGGCAGATGTCTAGTCCAGAGGTTCTTCATCCAGAGGTTAGTGGCTGATGGAGCTGGGGGTGTTTAACCTGGAGAAAATGAGGGTCAGGGGGACTTTATTGCTCTCTACAACCCCCTGAAAAGAGATTGGAGCCAGGAGGCAGTTGGTCTCTTCTCCCAGATAACAAATGGCAGGATGAGGGGAAGCTCTCTCAAGTTGTGACAGGGAGGTTTAGACTGGATATTGGGGAAAAATTCTTCATGAAATATCAATTTCATTATTTTTTTTTTATATCAAGGATGCCTCAAAGCCACCAGGATGCATCAAGGTTTTGGGTGTCTAAAACCAAGATGTCACCTGAGTTCCAGGCAGGACCCAGCTGGGGTGGGCTCATGTCTTTGTTGAAATAATTAATGACTGGTTTAAGAGGGAATGGCTTCAGTCTAAGAGAGGGCAGGGTTTGATTAGATATCAGGAAGAAATTCTTCCCTGTGAGGGTGGGGAGGCCCTGGCACAGGTTGCCCAGAGAAGCTGTGGCTGCCCCTGGATCCCTGGAAGTGTCCAAGGCCAGGTTGGATGGAGTTCTGATCTAGTCAGATGAGTCCCTGCCCATGGCAAGGATTGGAACCAGATGGTCTTTAAGGCCCCTCCCAACCCAAACCATTCTATGGTTCTATGAACTTCTGGGGATTTTGGGTACCTACTAAATCACTTGGAGTTTGTTACCCACCTTCTGCATCATTTTCCTTAAAACAAGGAAACCATAAACCCACTCCTGATCTCCTTCCAAAACGTTAATGCTCACAAAGAATTGTGTAGTGCAGAAGAGGAGAGAGTCAGGTCCTTGCTTTTGAAACACATGTAGTGTGAGCCTAAAATCCTTCCCTTGGCACTCATCCCACCCTGAGCAGCTTCCCTTCCCCTGCAGCAGGTGATGAGGAGGGCTGAGGGGGTGAAGGTCAGCAGTATCCTCTTTGTGTCTTAAGGAAAGTGGGTCTTGAAGGCAGCAAGGGGGCAATGCCTGCTTTTCCTCCTTCCTTTGCTAGACACGGGGTCATTTTGCTCTTCAGCTGGAGCTCACGGCAGTTTTCGGGATACTGGCAGGCAGGGGAAGCAGGAAGGGAAGCAGGAAGGCAGGCAGGGAAACAGGGAGGGAAACAGGTAGGGAGGTAGGGAAGCAGGAAGGCAGGCAGGGAAGGAGAGAGGCAGGAAAGGAAGCAGGCAGGGAAACAGGGAGGGAGGCAGGCAGGGAAGCAGGAAGACATGCAGGGAGGCAGGCAAGGAAGCAGCAAAGTAGGCAGGGAAGCAGGAAAGCAGGCAGGGAGGCAGGCAGGCAAGGAAGCAGGAAAGCAGGCAGGGAAGAAGGCAAGCAGGCAGGGAGGCAGGCAAGGAAGCAGGAAAGCAGGCAGGGAAGCAGGAAAGCAGGCAGGGAGGCAGGCAGGCAAGGAAGCAGGAAAGCAGGCAGGGAAGCAGAGAGGCAGTCAGGAAAGTAGGCAGACATGCAGGGAGGCAGGCAAGGAAGCAGGAAAGTAGGCAGGGAAGCAGGGAGGCAGGCAAGGAAGCAGGAAAGTAGGCAGGGAAGCAGAGAGGCAGGCAGGGAAGCGGAGAGGCAGGCAGGGAGGCAGGAAGACATGCAAGGAGGCAGGCAAGGAAGCAGGAAAGCAGGCAGGGAAGCAGGGAGGCAGGTAGGGAAGCAGGGAGACAGATGGAGAAGGAAGATGGCAGGCAGAGAAGCAGAGAGGCAGGCAGGGAAGCAGGCAGACATGCAGGGAGGCAGGCAAGGAAGCAGGAAAGCAGGCAGGGAAGCAGAGAGGCAGTCAGGAAAGTAGGCAGACATGCAGGGAGGCAGGCAAGGAAGCAGGAAAGCAGGCAGGGAGGCAGGAAGACATGCAGGGAGGCAGGCAAGGAAGCAGGCAAGCAGGCAGGGAGGCAGAAAGGCAGGCAGGGAAGCAGGCAGGCACGCCAGAGCGCTGTCAGCAGCCGCCGGCATTCCCGAGGGGACCGTGGCACCTCGTGTGTTTTGACAGGGGACAGGCTGTTCTCCTGCTAATAGGCTGTTGGACATGGTGTTCGCTGCCCGGCGGGAGGAGAGGGTGGGAGTTACAGACTCCAGGCACGGCTAAAGGTTAGGGATTTAGCGGTGGCACATCCATCCGGAGCGACAAGCGCGAGGATCGATATTCCCGAGCATTATTGCTCCGGGGGGGAAGCTGCAGGTCAACCTGCTCCGCCCCGGATCGGGGGGGCTGGAGCTGGGCAGGGGAGGTGGGCTGGAAAATACAGCTTTGGAGAGCCGAGGGTGGGGATATCCCTCCGGCTAGCACCAGGGAAGGGCCAGCTTTATATTTGCTTTTCCTGATCAGGGGAGGCAGAGGAGGTAACGGGCTGGGTTGTTTGTTTATTTACACACGCGGTCTGTCCAGAATTACTGAGTTTAACTCCTTCAGTTTATGAGATAACCGAGAGGGGGAAAGAATTATTAACACTTGTGAGCTTAACCAGTCTGAAAACCCCAAGCAAAATTGCCTGTGTGGTCTTTCTTGCATAGGTAGATGAGGATGCAGGTTTTAATTAGGTGATTTCAGCACACAGCCAGTGCCTTTGGAATAGTGATCCCAAACCAAGCCTGATGCTTGCAGGGGAATGTGCCCCTGAGTGCTTTGTCCTGATCTCATCCATGAAGGGGACAATTAGACCAGGCTGGGAGTCATCACAAGGGGACCAATGGACCCAACCTGAGCGATGCCCCATCCTTGGAAGTATCCAGGGCCAGGTTGGATGGGGCTTGGAGCAACCTGGGCTAGTGGAAGGTGCCCCTACCCGTGGCAGGGGATTGGAACAAGATGATCTTTGAGGTCCCTTCCAATCCAAACCATTCCATGACTCTATGATGCAAAATGAGGCAGTTGCAGCCTCATTAGGAAACTCTGCATCAGGTTTTGCAGTCGGGTTGCCAAACCCCATAAGCCCCTTAAAATCCTTGCTGGGGGAACAGAAGAGCTTGACTTTGCATGTGTCACCTTCAGGCTGAGATAAATAATAGTAATGAGGACAATAAGTGATTTAGAGGATTTTACCAGCATAATTGATGCTGATTTATATCACAGGGTAGCAGAGAGACAGGCTGTGATAGAACGAGTGGGTGAAGTTTCTGAATGAGACAGGGAAGGGGATGACAGTGGGGAGTGAAAAATGAAATGTGCTTTTCTAAAAAAAGCAAATGGAGCTGGCTCGAGCCCCGTGTGGAGCAAAGCAGGTGACATAAATAATCCCAGCATATCTGCCATTCCTGGAGCAGGGATCACTGGCTCTGTAATTAGATGGAGTTATTAGTGTCTTCAGTTGCTATATGAGGGGATATGGGGTTCTGGAAGGCAGAAAATAAGAGTATCTCTTCATCCTGTGGAGCCAATTAAACAGCAGTGAGGGAGAAAATGAGTTTAGGGAGAAAAATGACTGTGTGAGTTATGTGACTTTGAGGGTGGGCTCATAGGATTTGAATGAAATCACCTCACCTCTGGCTGGAGAACTGGTTCCTCAGAGCTTGATCTAGTCAGCAGCTCTGCTGGGAGGACCCTTCCCACCCACAGGGACCTGCTGGAATCACCAGGACTCCCTGGGGTCCTCTGTGGTGTCTCAGGGGAGCCAGAGAGCCCTGGCACTGCCTGCTCTTGCCATGGCCCCAGCTGGGAGCTCCCGATCCCAATGTCCTCCTTTCCAGCTGGGCTGAGCACAGATGGCCCAGCTGATCCCACAAAGAGCACACAGAGGGTGATGGACTCTCTGGGCTGATCCTGCTTTGGTGTAACCATGGGATCTTGCCCAGGGACTACAATTTATTGACTGTGCATTCAAGGCATCACTGAGCAGCATCAGCAGTGACACGGTGCCTGCCAGAGGGATGAAGTGACCAGCTGTCCCCCTGCTCACTGGGCTGGCAAGGAAAAGGGGATCATTCCTTTATCATGCACCCAGTGACTGCTCCTTGGGAGCTTCAGCACATCTGAAAACAACAATTATTGGTTTTATATTTAATGTGAACTTCATCTGGCAACAACCCCATTACGGGAACAACAGGTTGGATCAATGCAGAAGTATCTCCCCAACTCCCTCTGCTGGGAAGGAGGGCAGTCAGAAATCAGGGGGGAGTTTACTGGCCTGTGCAGCTGGCTGCCTGGAAGTAATCCCTGTGATGAGCTGTCCCCGTTTCCTTGGGGTGGATTGCAGCATGGATTTGGGGAGCTGGATGCTCAGGGAGCACTCTGTCCATTGCCCAGGACATCCCACTCGCTGGCTCTCAGGCTCTGGCTCCCTGCCTGCCTCTGTTTATCCTCCTCCCACACACAGCATCACCAGCCAGGGGCTTCTCCCTTCCTCCTCTCCCAGTGCTGCCACCCAAAGAAATGCTTCAGAGGCTTCCTGATGCCATCTGTGTGTCCTCTGAGATGTCCAGCCTTACTGGGGGATGCCCGAGCAGAGATTGCAAAGACACAGGGGCTGATTCTTCCTCCAGACCCAAGGTACAGCCACAACCCAACTCCAGGGATGACCTTCATCTGGCTGCTTCAAACAGCATGGGATTGGACCAAGGAGCTTCTCTGACTCTCAGGGACTCAGTTGGAAAAAGTAATTTAACTCAAACGCCCTGGGAGCAGGGACACAGGCAGGACAAAGCTGCCAGGGAGGTGGTGGGCTGGAAGGACATTAGGTACAAGAAAAACAACAAAGCAGCTTTGGGACTGCTAAAATATTGATTGCATCCTTCCAGCAAAGTACAGCATACCTCTGCTCCCACTGTGCCATCTGTGTTTAAGGTCTTGATCCTCCCTCTACCCCTTTCCACTGACGCTGGGCAGGATGAGCCTGAGCCTGTTCCTTTAAAGAAGGAACAGTTTGGTGTTTCAAAGCCTTTGCCCAGGAAAAGAGGGATTTTACTCCCTGCAAAGCTCACAGCTGATGGTTCACAGTGAATTCCCTCCAGCACACGCTCCCAGGGCTCCACTGTGCTTGCAAGTCCAGGGATTCCCCATCACCACCTTCCTTCTTCCCCAGATTGCCACACTTCTGTGCCTCCAGGCACAGAGGGCACACTGGGCTCTGCATTCCTAGTCCTGGGCACGTTGGGTGCTTCATGCCAGGTCCCAGTCTTCGTGTCTCCCATCACATCCATGCTGGGGAGGTGGCCAGAGGGCCCAGAGCCCCACAAAGGGCTGCACTGGTCTCCTTCCCCCACGCAGGAGTCCAAAAGGACACCATGACTCACTCCTTTTCCACAGGCAGCATTGCCAGCTCTCGAAATACTTGGGTGTTTTTCTTGGAGTCTTGGCTCCTGAAGCCGTGTAATTACTTGAACTTTCATTTTCTTTAAATAAAGCCAATTTCTGACACTCGCGCTTGCGAAGAATAGCCGGAAAATGTGACCTCCTACGAGCTCAGAAGCCACAGAGTGAAAACTCCACCTTCATTCTATCTTAGTCTTTATTCTTTCTTACTCTTTATTTTCTGAATTTTCTTTCCTGTTGTGGTTTTTAAAGTCTTCTCTTGGGGTTGCTGGAAGTCTCCTTTCTCTGTACCTCGAGTCTTGCAGTGTTGCAGATGATCTGGAGTTTGTGCCTCGGTGGTGTTGACATCTCAGGTCCATTGGCTTCAAAGAACTTGGTTTTGGTGTTTTTCTGCCAGATGACACAGAGTTTTGGGCTAAATAAGGTAAGAAAAGAGGTAAAAAATCCAAACCTAAGCAATAACCCGTTGCTGGCATGACTTGTCTTGTCTGTGCACATTCTGAATCCACCCCTTTTTTGAGTTCCATCAGAAAACCCAGAGTTTATGCTGGTTAAAGGTAATTTTTCCCCAGAAGGTCCCGGGTTCTTTACAAGCTCCATTCTGCTGAGTGATGCTGCATTTCCACTGTGACAAACCACAATCCCACACTGCACCAGGCCCTGCACAGCAAAATGTTTTGGCCCCAACTTTGAAACCTCTTGCCCCACTCGTTTTCCTGCTCCTTTTAACCCCACGTGGCAGGGCTGAAGATGCAGTTTCTTCCTCCCTCCCCACGGGTGCCATGAGGGTAAAAGTCACAAATAAACCTTGTTCTTTCTGTCCCAGGGAGTGCTCCAAGATGGCCTGGGCTCTGTGCAGCTATGGACAGCACAAGCTTGGCTCTGGACTTTGTGATCCAAGAGTATGACATGTTGAAGCTCTTTTAAGCTTAAAGGAGAATGCATTCCTTGGGGGATTCAGTCCATCCCAGCAGCACACACAGCTCAGGTGGGAATGGGTGAACATATCAGAGGAGCTGCCATTTTCTCCTTTATTTTGGGGATGTTTGAGCAGGTTTGTTGTCTGTCCTCCAGCTTTGATGTTTGGCATTAGGTGAGGTGCAGCAGCTCATTTGATGTTGCCATGCTGGGATGACCTACAGAGAAATGGTGTTACCTGGTGATGAGGAAGGAACCCTGATGGTCCCACCCATCAGCATTGGGGATGTGTGCAGGATGGAGATGCTACAAAATGATCCCATCCCAGGCAAAGCTCCAGTTAGAACTTTTATTTAATGGCACATCAGAGATTGGAGCCGTGAGACACGAAGGCACAGAAAAGCAGCCCCTGCAGGTGAAGGAACAAGGAGCAAGGACATGTTTTCCTTGTTCTGTTCATGAGCTCTGAAAACTTGTCTCCTGTCCTCAACCACCACAAAATGGCAGCCAACAGTGCCTGGACAGGGGTCCAGGGAATTGTCTTTTATTTTAACAACAAACCCCAGTGATCTCCAGCAAGCGAGAAGTTCACTATTAAAAGTAATCCAGAGACATTCCAAAACATATATTTTCCAGAGGGGGGGGGGGGGAGGGCAAGTGTGCATTTTTAGCAGCATCAATCAACTGACTGGCCCAAGTCACACGTTCAAATCGAGACCTAGAAAATATGGAAAAGTTTAAATAATCCTTGGCAGCGATCCAGGAACTGGTCATTCAGTCTGCAGGACCTTTTGTGAATAACACTGTAGCACAAACCTGCAATGGAAGCACCAAGATCCAGCCCGTTGGTTTTCCAGTCGGAATTTCCCATTCCAAGATGGATGACTTGGATGGTGGGGAGGGAAAGGAGCAGAAATGGTTTGTCTCCTGACAGGCTTTGAAGAACTCAGCTTGCAGGAACAGGCAGCAGTGTGAGCTCTCTCACCTTGAGGTTTCTCTTGGATCTCCTTTTCATTCTCTGTTATTTACACCTCTATTACATTGTCAGGAATTTGCCTTCATTCCACTGCAGGAGATGCTTTGCTGCCTCCACTCTGGAGATCTGAGTGCTGTGTCCAAAGCCTTGGAGTTCCTGCAGACCTGCACATTTTTCTTCTCTGTCTCTCACCTTTCTTTTCTCCCTCTCATTGCAGACATCTGAGGTTTGTAATTCTGGAGGTGGTGGAACAGAGGAAGAGGAGTATTTTCACTGCAAAGGTCACCAAAATGACCTCCCCTTGGCACAGGTGCCTTTTCTGTAGCTCTGTGACCCCACTTTCCCCAAATCAGCTGCCAGTGGGAGCAGAAGGGAGGGGAACTCCCCACAGTGAGAGCTGCTCCTCTGTTTTTAATTAAAGCCAACTTGCTTCAGATCTTCAGGGGAAAAACCTCCAGTTTTCCCCATTCCCCAGCAACAACCTTGAGCAGAATCCCCTTTGCCACTGCTAAAAAAAAAAAAAAAGGATGAAGAAATAGATGTAGGAGGTTGTGTTTCCCAACTATTTTATGAGTCAAAAGTGTCTGGAAAGGACAGGAGAGGATGGATGGGAGCAGAAAGTTCAGAGAGTGGGTGTATTCCTGTGTTACAATCCTTGGCAGCCTTGGGCCCAGCAGAGCATCTTAGACTCGTGGAATCATTAAGGTTGGAAGAGACTACAAAGATCAAGTCCATTTTGCATTTAAAACAGCTCCAAACTGGCACCTGGAAGCTGCTGTCCAGGGTCTCTTGCTAACTCCAGGATCAGGATTTAGGCACATCTTCCACCCACCATCGAGGCACTGATGTAGCACATTTATGCATCTTTTTCTTGATGTTAGGAATTTTAAAAAGTAGCTTAAATACAGATATGCCTTCGCTGATCATTCATGCTGGAGCAGTCAAGCACCTTCCACTCGGGTTTTATGTGGGTTTAAGTGTTTTTTTAGAAGTATCTGTTTATTACAGCTCAATAAAGTTTTATTTTGCAAAAAAACCATGATTGATTTCCTCTGCTTTAAACAACAACCAGTCAACCTCCCCAGCAAGCACCTCCTCCTCGATTCATAAAAATGTGTTAACAATTCATTTAAAATTCATATGCAAGCCAAGCACAGTTTATTCACGAAGTTGCACAAATTAATACAAAGCAGTACATTGCCTAGGCCTGGCATAAAGTCAAAGTGTGCTCTGAAGGCCTCCCTCTGCTGTACACTGAGTCAATGTGCTCTTGGAAACTCCAGCAATCAACAGATAGCCCTTCGGGTTCCCCCCTGCCCTGCCTGCTTCCCTCTGTCTCCTGATGGAAACACAGGCTTGGAACTGGATGATCTTTAAGGTCCTAAACCATTCCCTGATTCGTGGTTCTGTGAAACATGATGCAGAGCAACAATTAAATTTCAAGCTACACGAGACTTTGTGCACCTTTAAAGTCTGGTCGTCCCCCAAAAGGTGGGTTTGAGAGTTGTGTTCCACGTGGTTTGTCCTACATTTTTCCTTTCTGTTGTGTAGGTGCCCAGAACTGAACGCTGGGAGCTTGGGAAACAGAGGTGGTTTGATGGCCAGGTGAGCTGAGCAGCTCTGTGAGACTGTTGGTTGGGAAGCAGAGCTCCAAGGGGAGACCTTCCTCCTGAGCAATTCCCAGGTCCGTGTGTAACAGGGAGAAATGGCTTTTCCACTGCGTGGTGTCAAGGGCAGAAATGTCACTTTTGTCCCATCTGTCACCACTCAGCAAACCCACCCCAGCAGATCCTTCTGCTGGCTCCCCCCAGCCTGACCCACGGGGCTGGGCAGGGGGATGTCAGCTCTTTGCTGCTCCTGGAAGATGATTCCTCAGTGGGATTTTCCCATGGGGTTGTCCCTCCAGCCTGTCCACTGACACAGCAGACACCACAGCAGGTGCAAGTTGTCATCTTGAGGCACTAATTGGCCTTAATTAACCTGAGCAGCCTCACCTGGGTGCTCCACCCATCCCTCCTCTTCCCAGGGCCCTGGAGCTCTGTTTAAGGGCAGTTCTGAGGTTTTGCTTTCTCCCTGGACTGTGTTGTAAGTGTGCCTGGAAAGTCTCTGCCTCCTGGATGGACTGTGGACATGTGGTGTAGGTGATTTTTCTTCTGGGATGCCCCTGAGCCTTCTGCTGTGGGTAGTTTGTCTCTAACCCACCTCCTGCAGGAACTTCAGCCCTGTAAGTAACTTGTTTCGTGCCCTGTTTTGACCCGAGGCCTCTACTGTAGGAACAAACATTGCCATTTTCTGGGTCTGCAGGTGAGGGTCGGGTTTTCACCCTGCACTTAAGGCAGCCAAAACACAGAACATGGCACAGAAATGCTCCTTTCTGTCACCAAACACCTGCAAAGGGTTTTCCTGCAGGTTTGTGCTTGGACACCACCATCTCCCTTTTATTGGAAGTGTTCAGGGCCAGCACAGCTCTCTGACATCAGCTTTCCTTCCACAGTTTTAACATCACAGCAGTGATGCTTTTTTTTGGGAGGGGGGGAGAAAAATGATACAGTTAAATATCCTGACTGGTGTTTAGTGCTGGATTATCTGTGTTAGCATCCAGCATTGCTCTTCTGATCTATGGTTTAGAATGATCTATGGCAATGATTTGACCTACTGAGCGTGTGTTTATTTAATACCTGTGCAATTCCATTCTCCCTCTTTCTTCTTTTCTACCAAGAGATGTTCCAGGAAAGTCAGTGCTGAAAGGCTGCTTTGCACAGGAAGCCTGGGGTTTCTCCCCCTCGCTGCCTTGTCAGCACAGCACCTGCTTTTGCCCCTGAGCAAAGCCCTGGAATTGTCTCATTTGTCAGCAAAGGGGGAGAGAGAGCTGAGACACATCAATTGTCCCTGATGAAGGAGCCTGGCAGTGGCAGGAAGGGAAGGGAACATCCCTTGCTCCCCCCACCTGTGTCACTCTGAGCTCTCAGGCCCACAGAGGAGCTCAGGTGTTGGTTGATGTTATCAATAAGTTGTCAGCCTGAGTTTCTCTGCGTGAAAAAGGGTCAGTGGCTGTGGTGTTGGAGGCACCTCTCCCAGGGAGGGTGTGGAGCAGCCAGGGAGGGTCCTGCCCGTGCAGCACCTGAGCCAGGAGCACTGTCTGTGCTGCCTGGAGGGACAGAGGGGTGATGCCTGGGGGCTCTCTGAACTCCAGCCTCTTCCACAGGGACCTGTGGGATTTTTATTGACAGCATCAAATATCCAGTGTGCCTGCTCCTTTTTCTCCCCACTCTGCTGACCTCTTATCTAAAGTGCTTTCTCCTGCCCTTAGCAGCTGAGTTTCGTCACACCAGGGAGGTCCAGCAGCCTGCAACCCCTTGGTAAGACCCACTGCCCCCAGAGCACATCTGGGTGACCACAAAATGTCACTTTTTGGTTCTGAGTTTTGAGTTCTTGTCCCCAAAGCTTGGGGGACGTATATTGTGGCTGAATTTTGTTGAGATGCTACTTCATGGTGCAATTATCCCAGGGCTACCAAGGTGGGGAGGGAATGATCCTTTCTGAGGTGCTTGGTCTTGCCTGTGGTGAAAGACAGTTGGAGTTTGGCCCTACCTTGGAATCAGCTGCAAACTCAAGGGAAATCCTTGGCACCAGCTTCAAAACCTCCCGTGCTTCTGGGCAAGGCAGGACCTGAGCACAGCTTGGCTTTGCTGGAGAGCAAACCTGCACTGGAAAGTCCCTCTGGGAATATTTAGGGAGTTTCAAGCAAGATAAATGTAGTGCACGTGGGAGAGATGTGGGGATGAGGAGGCAGACATTTCATCAGCTTTGGCTGAGTGAAAAAATAGGGGTTTAGCTGTTCTCAATCCTTTTCTGAGTTGCTGATTCCCCTCTGAATTCCTCGTGAGCCCTGCACGGGGGTTTCAAGCCTGGCTTTCCCTGGGTGTTTCTCATGGATCCCTTTGTAGCCACAGCTCTGAGAGTGTCTGATAATCATTGACTGAGGGCTTTGCTGGGCAGAGTGGCACAGTAAAGGCCAGCCCTCTGCTCTGTCTGTGCCACGATGCTCTGAGGCTGCTGACGGGCACTCGTGACCTTCCCTGTGTGCACCCAAACAGGCTGGAGTTGGGGACGTTGTGCTGAGGGCTGCTGGTTTTCCAGGCTCATTACAGAATCTGCTTGCAATGCCAATACTCAGTAACTGGGAGTTGCATTTGCTGAGCTCAGACAAGAGTGTATTTGAGACCTTTTCATTCTTCTGCTGGGAAGGATTGCGGTGACGGAGCCGAGTCCCGGTTCCCCGTTTGCCAGAGCTGGTGCGGGGCCAGAACTGCACTCCAAGGAAAGAAATGATGTGCCATGTGTCTTAGCAAGCTGTAGCTCTCTAAGATAGATATCCAAGTGCCCTTTATAGCCAGCAGAGAGATGTGGTGGGGATCTCTCCCCGGCAGGACGCGGCCACACAGTCAGCGGAGATGAGACACTTCGCTGCAGATGGTTAAGCTTAAGCAAAATGCATCTATATTACAGTCTCCTGAACTAAATTCCCAATTGCTTTGGGAACCTATTGCATGGAGGAAAAAGTAGATCATGTTTCACCAGACAATGCCTGGGCTGAACAACTGGAGCTGGTTTTATAGAAGACGCAGTCGATTTTTCTCCCGATGTTCTGCTTTTTTTTACAGGAGAGGGGGAGAGAAATCCTTGCAGATTGGAGTCCTTGATGGAGTAAAGGAATGTGAGTGAAGGCAGGATGAGAGAAGATGGTCACTCCTATGCCTGGCACTGAGAACTGCTGCTGCTTGTCCCAGCCTGAAAGCCATAGCTGAACTCTGGGAGAAAACCAGTGATCTCCAGGGTAAGCCCTTCATATCTGCTGGAGTCCAGCTGTACATGTGGTACCCAAGTTGCTTTTGTTTTTGTTTTTGTTTTTTTTTCTGAGGGGTCTAATGTCACCTCAGGATCAGGTGAAGAAAACCTGGAATAAAGGATAGTGCCAGAGCTGAAAATTCAGGGAACAGTTAAGCCAAAGATAAATGTCACTTCAGCACGAGCAAGAAAAAAAAAAGAGAAATTCAGGTGTGAGGATGTCAGGGGCATGGCTGGTAAGAAGACTTTCTCTTTAACTCAAGAGAAAAAAAATGAAGAGTTGTTTTTTTTTTCCTCCAAACCCATCCTGAACTGGGAAAAAGCCAGTCTCAGGTTGGATGGGGCTTGGAGCAACCTGGTCTAGTGAAAGGTGTCCCTGTCCACAGCAGGAGGTTGGAATGAGATGATGTAAGGTCCCTTCCAACCCAAACCATTCTATGGTTCTATAAAATTCTACATATTCAACTCCAAAAGTTAAAAAAAAAAAACAACAAACCTCTTAGAGTAGTCAACAAATTCCATTTTGGTAGAAAAGTTGATTTGTTTTGAGTTGAATGTAAAAAATGAATGTCAAGGGAAAGTCATTTCCAAGCAAGCAAGTCCATCCTTTTCGTTGGGGAAAATGTCAAAAGGGCACGCTGACATTTACTTTTTTTTTTTTTCTCCCTCCACTTTGTTCCTGAACAAAAATTTGCCAAAGCCAACAAGGTGTCACTTTTTGATGGAAATCTGTTTTGACAAAAAATGTTCCAAGCAGCCTTTACCAGCTGCACACAAACATTTCCGCTCTCGCTTCCAATCGGGATTTGGCAGGAACGGGGGGAAGGATGGAGAGGGGCTATTTCTTTTCAGTACCTGTCAAGGGACCCAATACTCCTAAAAGCATCCTGCTTCCAGGGGGATCTCAGAGCAAGGCTGGCCCACCTGGCCAGGGATTAAAACACTTCCCTTGATGTGGAATTCTCACGTGTGAGTTGAATTTGGGCTGGAGAGCTGCTGATCCGGAGTTAGGTCCTGGTTGGGCTTCAAGTGGGATGGGATTCCAGTATTTTTTGCTGCATCTGTTTGCTACTGCCCCTGTCAATAGAGGATCTGTTGGATGTTTGGAAGTTGATTCAATCTGTGGCCCACAAGCATCTTCTGTTCGGCAGCATGGACTGGGATAGCACTAGGAGGAAAATCCTCAAAGCTTTCTGTTCACCTGGTCTGAGGTGCAGTTGTAGCTCACCTGAATGGCCAATATAAGTAATGCACATCACTTTTTGTGCCTTTTGTGGGGTTGTTCTGCTAAATTACAGGTCTTTCTTGCAGTTTTTTGTGGTTTTTTTTTTTTTTTTATGATGCAATTCCTGGATCACTGTTTGGAGAGAGATAAATTTACAAGAGTATCTAGTAACAGGACAAGGGAGAATGGCTTCAAACTGATAGAGAGTAGGTTTGGATTGGATTTTAGGAAGAAATCCTTCCCTGTGAGGGTGGTGGGGCCCTGGCACAGGTTACCCAGAGAAGCTGTGGCTGCCCCATCCCTGGAAGTGTCCAAGGGCAGGTTGGATGGAGCTCTGAGCATCATGGTTGAGTGGAAAGTGTCCCTGCCCATGGCAGGGGGCAGAATGAGATGAACTCCAAGGTCCCTTTCAATTAAAATGATATTTCATGAAGATTAAATAGAACATTTCTGGCTCTAGTCAAAGGCAAGGTTTGCTTCAGCTGTTTGTGCTTTTTCTTGGCAAAAGGCTTGTCCATCTAGAGATGGCTGAGGAGGTGGAAAAACTCTTCTTGAGGAGTCAATCCATCTCCTCAGTATGGTTAGATTAAGCATTAGCTTGGGCTAGACATCACTTTTAAACTGCCAATTTTAAGCAGGATTAACCCCACTCCAAGCATCTTGTTACAGGGAATACAGGGGGGTGAGCAGGTGCAGTTTGCTCTTCTGTCTTGGAGGAGACCAAGACATGGGCTGATGGAAGATCTTTGGGAAGGAGGGAACAGGATTCACACAACTCTGCACTTCTGGGCAACATCATCAGCTTGTCTTTAAGGAGGGAACCTCCTTGGTGTCTGCAGGTTACAGATCCCAGGCAGCTCCCACCTGCTGACAAGGTGCTGCTGAGGTGTGTGACAATTCCAGTGGCTATCAGCTCCCAGAAATCACTCTGCCCCTGCTCTCCTGTCCCTTCCTTTCACTGAGTGGCACCGAGGGAAAGTGGCAGCTGGAACCTCACCTGACCAACAGAAATACCAGTGAAAATGGAAAGGGAGATTCTCAGCATTCCTTTTTCTTTGTTTCTTACCTGCTCAGGTTTGTGGCAGCTTTGATACCACACCACTCTCCCACTGGCTGAGCTGTTCCTTGGTGTTATTTCTTGGGCCAAAAGCTCCAATGACCAGGTTTCACTCTTCCTGCAGAATTCAGCTGCTTCTCCCCATCTCTTCACCCAGCTTTAAACAGACCCCTGAGCTTGTGACCATCATACAATTCTGAGTAAGAACTTTGACTTATGGCCAGTTGTGAGAAAACATCTATTCACCTCAAAATCTGTGGTGCCAGTCAGTTCTGCTTCTCCTCTCCTTGGTGTGCCAGCTGGCTTGGAGGCAAAAGTTGATCATCTCTGTGTCATGGCTGCAGAAACCTCTGACATATTCAGCCTGTTCTCATGTAGCTCTTCTCAAACTGTTAGTCTGGGAGTTGGGCAACCCAAATAATTTTATTTGTGTAGTCCAGTTACCTGCTCATTTTTGGATATTTACAGACCAAAACATATATATTTTTGCTGCAATTTATCCGTGCAAGACTTAAATCCAGTGCACGGGAAGGAAGAGGTTGGCATCGTATCAGTGGGAACCATCTTCCTGGGGGTGGAGGTGAGGACCCAAGCCATGCAGGCTCAATCCAATCCCTCCTCCTGGGAGGAGAGCAGCCCAATTTGTGCTTCATTTCTCAACACAAGGGGCTTGCAAAAAAAAAAAAGGGAAACAACAAAAAAAAAAAAGGAAAAATTAAAAGAAAAAAAAATCCGAGCACAAGTGCTTGGATGTTACAGGCAGGGGGGAAAAAAAAGCCACAGAGGCAATAAAATTAATTTCCTTCTCTAATATATACAAGACTTTCTCCAAGAGAATTATGACCCAAGCTGATCAAAGTCTGTAAGTGGTACTTATGCTATCAGTTTCACCCCCTTAATGCCCTCCTGTCAAAACAAAATCCCTCGGAAAAGCTTTGAGGAAAATCACATGAGCATAATGGCTTTCAGAAAAATGGCCCTAAGTACTCGGTAACATATACAGAGAGGACTATTAGATGGGCTGGTGTAATTGTACTTATATTCAAATGTAAACACTCTTATATGAGCAAGTTACTGCTTTACCCACGGAGCAGAGCGCTGGGCTGGCGGGGCTTGGGTTATCGAGGGAGAGGGGAGGGGTTGGCAGCAGTGGGAACTTTGCCCTAAGACAGGATGGTGACTGCAGGCAGAATGAGATAAAAGGAGAAGGGAAAAGGTGGGGGAAGGATGGGGCTTATTAAAGAACCATTTTCAGGCACACGGGGAGAGGATGAAATTCAGGCGGGGTAAGACGGTCCTGCCATGTTGCTCTCAGGTGGGAGTCAGAGATACCCAACTGTCTGATGCTTTATCTGCTGTGATGTGTTTGTTTGAACGTGTTCTGGGCAGATTTAGGGCTGCTCTGACAGCTCTGGGAACCGAAATGCTCGGTGTATTCCCAGGATGGATGCACCAGGCAGTGTCCGGAGCCAGGGGTGCTGCTCAGCCCAGGCCATGACCATCCAAGACTTATGGGTCCAGTAAAGGTGATACCTCAAGTGCCCAGTTTTCAGCACTGGGAGGATGCACAGACAGTTCTAAGAGATTCTTTCCATCTTTGGAGGGTTTGTTGATACACCTGTAGGGAAACACCTATTTCCATATTTTGGTCCCCGACGTCTCCACAGGGCACCCCATCACGGGACATGTGCAGCTGCCATTGCTCCAGCCTCCAGCAGGCACCTCCTGGATCAGTGCTGAGCACTCCTGACATCAGCTCTGCCCTTTCCCATCCCAATTTGGGGATGCATCAGCTCTTCAGGCCTCCTTTGCTACGAGCAGCAACGTCCCAGGTGTGTTCAGTGACAGGGAGAGGATGAACAGCATCAGTGGGTTCAGAGGCTGGATGGTCTTAAATGGGGTCTGTCTGGGGAGATACTGATGTGATGGCAGCAAAGCTGAGTATTGTTGGGGGTTTGGATGCTTCTGGGTGCAAAAGCTGCTTCTGAGGGTTGATACCAATTCTGTTTCATCCTCTGCAAACCAAAATCAGGCACAGGCTCCAGCACTCGTTTCTTCAGTCCTTGCTTTCCCTTTTTCCTCCTCCCTTTTGCATTGCAGCCCTCTCTGTCTGAGGCCAAAAGGTTCTTCCTTAGAGTCTCCTTCCTCTTTCCCATAGGTTTCCACCATTTCCTCATGTCCTGCAGACCTCTCAACCTCTTTGCCACATGACTTTTCTCCCTGGGAGCACCAGCTCAGTCTACCAAAAAGCAGGATCAGGCCAGCTAAGCAAAGGGATTTTTTTTTTGACAGAATCCTGAAATATTTCAAAGACTTAAAAAATAATAAAAAACCACCTCCAAAACAACCCAAGAATTTAATACCAATAAACCCATAAAGTTTCTATTACCTTTTTTTTTTTTTCCTGGTGAGTTGAAAACAAGACTTCCCTGACCATCCTTCTCTTGTGCTGGGGCAGAGACAAAATCTACTGGAATCAATGAAAAGATATTCATAGATGAGGCTCATCCAGATTCCTGACATCTCATAGAGGTATTTCCCTATCTGTCCCTCCTTCCTGGCCTTACTGTCTTGCTCTCCCTTTGGAGGAAATTCCTTTCCTGGTGATAACTGTGTCTCTAGCTCATATTTCCTCTTTCTTGTTGACAGTTTTAAACCAATAGATTTATGAACTTTGAAGTAATAGAAATATTTAAGGCATACCTACTCTTTCCCCTTATCTAGAACAGGCAAGGATTATTCTTTTTCTGGACACTGCAGTTGTAACAGGAGACATTTGCCTTTCAGCCCATCCTTTGGAAAGCCAACCCTGCTTTGCTTAATGAGGACTTTGGTAACCTCTGATTATTCATGTGTTATTATCAGCTCCATCTCAGTGAGTCCCACAGCCTTTTTGCCAGTTTTTACCCCAGCTAGGACAAAAGAGGTGAATTTTTTGAGGTGGCCACAGCAAACTGGTAATGCCTAGCATCTCTGATGGGCACATGAGGCTGGGGAGTGATGGGTGGATGGGTCAACAAAGCAGTTTGCAATTATTTTCCATCAGTGCTGGCTGGGACATCAGAGTGATTAGCAGGTCCATGCCCTGCTCCCTTATTGCAGCCCATCCCCCTAATGCCCTGCTCTCATCTGAAAATCTCACTCTGCTTCTCAAACTTCAGAAAACTGAGTCTCATCCTTCAAAATGCAATAACCTGGCTCCCAGAGTGTTGCAGGCTGGAGGGCAGGGGCAGAAGTGGCCACAGCAGTGACAGGGAGCCCCTCTCATGCCTCAAGTAAATTAGGCAGGGAGGTTGTCACAGCCCATCCCAGGGTGTCTGTCCTGAGGGGACACAGATCTTACCCCACCAGTTCTTACTGTGCAGGGCTGAGCGTGTGCTCAGTGCAAACTCCTCCTTCAAGGGCTTCACAGATCTACTTTCTTCACTTTTTAACTCTCTCTGCCAGATCTCTGATAAAGAAAGGGTGGAGGGAGGAGAAACACTTCTCTAGGAAGTGTTTCTCTGTCATACAGGGGATGGCTGGACAGGACAGAGCTGCATCCAGGGCATGTCAACCCATGTGCTGGTTTAATTCAGCAAATCCCACGAGTGACTGCAGTTAGACAGAAAAAACAGAGGTAGCAGCAGCTTCTCACATTAATAATGTTTGAAATGACTTGACACTAATGACTGACACCTCCCAGAACTCCCCAGGGGCAGAGAAGGTAACTTTGGTGTTCATTAACATTTTACATAGCTGTAACCTCTAATGA
This sequence comes from Manacus vitellinus, assembly GCF_001715985.3. NCBI lineage: Eukaryota > Metazoa > Chordata > Aves > Passeriformes > Pipridae > Manacus > Manacus vitellinus. The sequence continues at coordinate 2,399,538 of NW_021940671.1, read as the reverse complement.
GGATCCTTTGGCAAGATTATCTCTAGCTATGGCTGGATTAGGGGAGGCTGAACCTTAGTTCCAAGAGTTCAGGACCCCCAAAATGATGCTGTGGCTAAAGCAGTAACCCCCCTGTGGTGGGCTGCTGTCAGGTGTGAGGGTTTCTTTCCATGTGCACACCAAGAGGACACTGAGGAGCTTCTCCAGCCTGATCCTGCTCCTTGTCAGCAATATTGAAAGCAGGATTTCTCTGGTGGGATGGGGGACTGTATGAAAGCACTGGGGGATGCTGCATGTTCTGCATTGCTTGTGAGAGGGGAGAGCCAAACTGACCCTAAACCAGTGCCCAGGTCAAAGAGGATCAAAAGAATGATCCTTAAGCATTTGGAACAGCTTTAGGAGCCAGAAAGTGGCTGCTGTGTGTTTGTTGAAGATCTGCTTTTGGGATAAGAGGTCTTTAATTCACCCATCCCCAGGCTGCTTGTGTTCCTAAGATGGCTCAGTACTGGAAACAGGAAAGATAGGCTGGTTTTGTGCCCAAATGTATCACAGAATCATCATAGAATCCCAGAATGGTTTGAGTTGGAAGGGATCTTTAAAGATCATCTAGTTCCAAACTCTGCCATGGGCAGGGACACCTTCCACTAGCCCAGGTTGCTCCAAGTCCTGTCCAACCTGGCCTTGAACATTTCCAGGGATGGGTGTGGACACAGATTTGCACAAACAATATTTACCCCTGTAGTGAGCAGCAGATTTTGTGGCTTTTTTTTTCCTTTTTCCAGCATTTCTCTCCTCCCTTATGTCTGGCAGCTCTGAAATGCAGCTCTCAAGCAAGAAGCAGGAGAGGGAGATCACACCCTGGCGTTTCCCCAGCTTTATCAGCTGTGGGCTTAAAAAAAATAAATCATTTTCCAAGGCTATAAATCCAGAACCTTTCACCAACTCCTACAGTAACTCACATGTGCAGAAACAACAGCAGGCTGTTTATCCAAACTCCTGAAAGCATCTGTAGCAGAGTTAATGATTTTGCAGCAGCACTGGTCACACGCTGAGTGTGGGCTGGGAGCTGTGCTGCTGCCCAGAGCATGGCAGAGGGAAGCAGAGGTTTCAGGGTAAGAGAAACTACATTTCCTCTTCCAGACCCTAAGCTGGGATGTTTTTGAAGGGTATTATTTTTTAAGAGTCCCACATTTTCTCTGCGTTGCTTCTTAGCTGTGATTTGCCCAGATCAGCTGTCAGAGCTGCAGGGATTGGTACTGTGAGGGTTAACTGATGTGCTGGGATGTTCCTCTCTCCTCTTGATCCCCAGGTCTTGTCTCTGTTAAACATCTCCCCCTCTCTTTTACGTTCAGATCCTCTTTTACAAGGCTGGGCTTGGGAATTTCAGCGCAGCCAAGAGCCATCTCCCCATCCATTAGGGCTGGGTGACAGCAGGTAACAATATCACTTCAAAAGGACCACGTTGCACCATTCCACCCCCTCCCAAATTAAACTCTGCCAACAGCAGCTGAGCACAGCACAGGAAGAAGCAGCTGCCCTATTTCTTTGCAAGATTTATCCATACCCCAGTTGGGCTTATTTTGGGGGATAAAGGCAGAGCTGAGCCCAGTGGCCAGTGATGCTTTTTTGGGCACTGCAAGGCTGCTTGCTCAGAGACCTTCACAGTCGAGTTTCAGCCATCTCACCCCCCAAGAGGAGCTGAAGATACTCTGCTTTATCAGCCTGCTGCTGACCTCTTACCCTGCATCAGGCCAGCAAAGGCTGGATCATGTCTTGGCTAATCACCGTGGCTGCCGAGCCCTGAAGGGCTGCATCCACCCTGGCATGTGTGAGCTCACTTTCTCAGCCTGCCTTGGCTTTTTCTTTTTTTTCCCCTCTCCCCCCTTTCTGCTGGTTTTTTCCTCTCTGCTGACTCAGTCTCACGTTTCTCACATCTTTATTTCCACCCTGGCTGCCACCTCTCCCCCACCTGGGGCATCCTTTCCCTCTGCCCCATCTCCCAGGGTGCAGGTTGATCCCACACCACTGCCTGTGCTCGTGTGTGGTCCACCTGGGAGGAACAGGGGGTGATTTTTTTTTTGTCTCTCCTGCCTGGGCACTACTTAGTGATAACAATAACAGTCAGAGGAAGGTCTCTTGCGAGGGGAGATCAAACAGGAGGTGGAATGTTGGGTTGGACATGCTGGGAGAGCAGCCCAGGAGGTGCCAGTATGTTGCATGGGCAGGGAAATAGGTAATTTATTTTTTTTTACTTTCTTTCCAAACACCTCTTCTTCCTGCAAGAAAAATGCAGAGAAATAAATGACACTGGTACCTTTTTTGGTTTTTTGGAAGGCAATTAAAAAGAAATAAATCTGAAAGCCTAAAGGCATGCACACAGAGAAGCTCCTGGGCTCTACCTACAGCTTCTTTTTATTTGTTTCTCCCAGAAATATTAATGTAAAAAATGTATCTTCCTACAGAAGTCCTTCAGTTAAACCTATTTATTTACAGAGCTAGCTTGAGCTGCTGCAGAGCCCCACACAAACCCCTCACCTGAATTAGGAGCTGCTTGTAACTCACCCTGGATTTGGTAAATATTTAGCTAATTTGCCAAATTGCCTCCCCATTTCCAGTGAAATCTTCTCCCAGGTGATTACCAGAGGAGCTACAGGCTTCCTGTGCCTTCCCAGAAATCCTCAGCGAGCCTGGGTAGGATGAGAGTCTCTCCTTTAATTTGCAGTAATGAGTCACAGGGTGATTGAACTCGGAGTGCCAGGTCACTGTGGTGTATTAATGCACAAGCACTGGAGCTCAGACCTGGGCTGTGCCACTGCAATTAGAGGGCTGAGTTTTATGGCTTGTAAATCAGCAGGAAACCAGTCCCAAATGTCCAGAGCCTTTCTCAGACCTTGCTCTGGAAGGCAGGAATGTCTAATGCTAAGGGATGGAGAGGCACCTGTGGTGGTGTTCCCGTCCCATCTCCCTGCCAGCCACTGTGGACACCTTGTGCTGCACCTGTTGGGGGAAAGCTGGGTCTTAGGGAGACCTTGTAGCTTCTTGTCTGTGATCCTTGGCCCTGCTGAAATCCCTGTATCCTGAAGAACACCCACTGCTGGGCACTCCTGCTACAGGAATAACTCCTGTGCCTTCCAAGGCAGGGATCTGCTCTGGCAGGATGGCTCTTAGTGTGTGAATAATTACAGGTTTTTAAAGGAGAAATAGATCTAGACCCATGGAAGCCCTTGGGGAACTCTCCCCTCAGGCCTTCTGATGTCTTTTTTCTTCTGTGTTATTAAGGGGAATTACCCAAAGGAGACCACTCTCATTTTGATTTATGGGATCAGTGTGTAAATACAGCTTGACTGATAATTCAATTAATTGATTCAATTTATGGCTGGGTTGAAAATGGCTCTTTCAGGACTCTCCCCAAACCTGTGATATCCAGAATCACAGTCCTTTCTGGCTCTGCACTGAGCACCCCAAAACACAGGATCCCACCACCAACCCAGGGCTGGCTCCCATCAGAGGCAGGCAAGGGCAGGGTGACAGCATCCTTTGGCAGGAGGGAAGGTGAGCTGCTTTCCCTGCTCCAGATCTCTCCCTCAGCACCTCTTGGATCTTTTTTTACCCCTCTGATCTCCACACCCATCATATGAAAAGTCAGTATCACCATCCTCCTCCTGAATCATGTTTTCATTTGCAAGTGAGGCACTTGCAAATTAATGAGCCTCCTTAATCACACCCAGGGCAATGCAGCATTGCAGCAAAGGCAGAATTTACCCATCAAAATAAGTTAAAGGCTGTAGGACACTCTTCAACCTCTGATTTCTTTTCTAAGCTTTTAGGATGCTGGAGAAGACACAAAATGAAATGATTTCTTGCCGACGAGCTCCTTGCGGTGCCAACCTCTCCTCCAGCTACCGACCACGAGAAACCCAACTTGTGGTAATAAACCCCTCTAAAAGTTGCATTTTAAGGTAAGAAAGAGCAAAGGGTGAGACTGGGGGTTGGGTCCTGGTGCTGCCCCTCCTTTTTCCTGGCTGCCACCATTCCCCAGACTGCCCTCACCGCAGCCATCCCGGAGAATCCCTGCCCATCTCCATCAGCCCGGGAGTGACAGAGATGGATGGTGGTGCTGCCAGGAACGTGCTCTCAGGCTGGGGCTTTCCTCCCAGGAGAAAGCTGGAGGCCTTGGGAGCCCCTGATGAAGATGTAAGAGCCGTGTTTGACATGCCAGCTCTTTTGTTGGGGCGGCGGTGGCTCGCGTCGGCCGCCTGCCAGCCAGGAGCACCACGGGCCTGCCTGAAAGGGTCACCGTGGCTCGTGGGGCAAGAAAAGGCTGGGGCAACAGGAGATATTCTCAGAGAAGAGCCTGAAGAAACATTTTTTTGGGAGGACACAGGTGATAAAAACAGCCAGGAAGCATCACAGAGGGGGAAAGATGCAGGGAGAAATGTCTGCGAAAGGGGAGAACCACGGGCAAGGGGCTGCACCCGAAGGAGTTAATCCCCTGCCCGGTGCACTAAGTGGTCAGCAGCCCAATAAATTATGCCCCTGGAAAGACAAACCACAATCATCATTAGTCACGGCTCATTGGCCTGTTAAGGCTCCTCAGTGAAGTTTATCTCTTCCCTCCTGCCCACCGGCAGCCATATTTCATGCTCCGAAAACAGCTGACCCCGGGGGTCAGCGAAATGAAAGCCCCATTCAACAGGTCTGCCGAGGGCTCGGCACGGGAAAAAACGGCCGGGGTCAAAATAACATTGAGATACGGGGCAGCCCTCGAGCCGCTGCCCTCCCGGAGCAGACACACACCACACGCTCAAGTGCCCAAGACATGTTAATCCGTTTCAGGATCAGGCAGGGTCAGGCCGGGGCTGGGAGGAACAGTGGCATAATTAGGTGAGGGTGACCTCCATAAAACAGTAATGGGCTTCCAGAGGCCGGGCCGGCGCGGGCCCGGCGCGCTCTGCACCCACTGCCCCGCTCCTTGGATGTTGGGAATGGCCAAGGGCGGTGGAAGGAGTCCCAAAAACATCGTCCTCGTCGCTGCTGGTGGCCTGGATTATGGGCAGGGAGGGAAGGAAGCACGTGGGGGTTCATTCCTGCCCCAGCATCTCCTGCTGCTGCAGGGAAACCTTCAATCCCCATGAATAAACCTCGGTGGGATTTTAGAGGGAGGTGTTTTAGAAGGAAGAGGAAGGTTTGTTTCCTTCGTTTCCATTTAATTTCCGTTGTCTTTGTTTTCTTCATTTCCATTGAAAAAAACCCAGGAAAACATTTGGAGCATGTGCAGTTTGAAAGCCCCTACCTGAGTATAGTGCTGTGAGGCAGCAGGAAAAGAGAGGAAAAAGGGTGTGCTGAGAAATAAGTGGAATTCTTTGAAGAATGTGCTGTAGGATGTTATTTTCCTAATACCCTTTAGGTTCATGTGTGGGAATCTACCTTGGAAGAGCTGGACACCTTGGTGTGAGATGAAGCTCTGCATCCTGGAGGGATGAAGGGAGAGGAGCTCCAGGCCAGCCACAGCTTCCTACATGGGATGATCCTCAAGTCCAGACAGAGAGCTCAGGGTGAGTTCATGTGTTTCAAACAGTGTGAAGTCATATGGCCAATTGAAAACCCCAAAAGTGCCTTTTAAATAGAATTTAATGCCATGAAATTAAAGTCCTGAAGATCAGTATCCTGTGAGTATACTCGCTCTTCACCAATGCACACAGGGCAGTGTTTTAACTCTAGAGATGAGTTTCTATGTGGTGGGAAGAATAAGAGAGATGGTGAGGAAAATGCTTCGATTTTTTTATGCTTTGTATACGTTGGTTTTGAACCAGAATGGTGTTCAGCTCTTGGCTACAAAAGGGCTACTCGACATTATGATGTTACAACATGAAGGTTTAAACATTTCAGAAATAATCCTCATTTAAATTGATTAATTGAGGCTTCAAGGACTTGACTGAGGAACAACAGCTATCAAGTCAAACTCCTATTTTTTCCAGCTCTTTGGTGCACAGTGCAGCATCATCTTTAGGAAGTCAGAGCTGGGCTAATACCTGAGGGCAGGGGTTTATTTATGGGGAATGTGTCCCCTCACCAGTGCCTGCAGTTACCTCTTTATCCCACTTCATGTTCAACCTGTGTTCCTCCAGGTCTAACAGATATTTAGGCTCTGGAAGAGACGTTGTACCCGTTTTTCTGGCTCTGAGGGTCAAATTTGGGGCTGAACCTACTTTGCCATCGGTGTCTCTATAAACCAAGAGTTTTAAAACCAGCTCCCCTAATGACTCTGATCTCTGTCTTTGAGCCCCATAAATCAGGAGGTGCTGGCTCAGGGCTTTTCCAGGGAGGGAGGCAGAGGAGGAGTGACAGGGGTAACTCTACCTAACGCTCCGCTGAGATAATTCCGTCTCAAAACAGCTTGTGGGGATCACATTTTAAAACAGCTATTTGTCTGCCTCTTTATTGCTGCAAGAGTCATGGGATGTTTTAATACAGAGCAATGGAGATGATGTGATTTGGGACATTCAATCTCCCAGCTCCCTCCCTAATTACAGCTGTGCCTGGGCACAGCTAACAATGGGAGGATGCTGCAGGCAGATGTGGAGATCCCAGCCCTGGATCTCTGCCACGGCTGCAGGAGAGCTCAGATGGGGTGAAGGGGTCCTATAAAGGGAGGGAGTGATGTGTTTCCTTGCATTCCTCACTGCTGGTGCTTGCTGGGCTGGAGATGGGGCAGCTCCTGGCTCCGAGCACCTTTTGCAGCCAGTGATTTGTGGGATTTGGGGAACCTAAGGCAGGATTCTGGGCTGGCTGTTCACAGGGACTGAGCTCTGCAGCCAGCCCTGGATGGAGGGGAGGGAGAGGTGCCCTCCTTCTCTGTAAGGCTGGTGTTGGTTCTGTCTCCTCCAGCTCCCAGGGATGCAGAATGGGTTCCCTGTCTCTGCCCTGGGAGAGGGGGTTCTGGCTGGAATGCTCTGCCTATGGGATTTCAGGCAGCACAAGGATGAGAGGGAAGTATCAGGAAGCTGAGAGTGTTCACAGGGGAGCTCCAAAATGGATTCTCTGTCTCTCCCCTCTCCATCTATCCAGGGTCCCCCAGCCTTAACTCCTCTACTGTGTAACTAAAATGACTAAACTGGGCAGAGTCATCCCTCTTCCCTTGTGTTCATCTGCCAGGAAGATTTCAAACACGCAAAAAAATTTTGTTGTGGATAAAAATCGTGGGGGTTTCCACTGGATTCTTTTTTTTCCAGTTGGAGATGGATGCCTTTGCTGCAGAAACTCGTTTGGGGGGAGTGTTCTGCAAAGCCCCCATCCCACCTGGAGCTGCAGTCTCTATTCCACACTGCTGAGTTCCTGGAGGACCCTTTTTCTCCCATCCCAAAGGCACCGAGCCCCTTGCCAAGGGTCTGGGGTGTCACACCACGGATGCCATCAACATCCTGGAGCTGCTGGAGCAGCTCTGGCCCTTCCAACCTGCCAGAAGGTCACAGCAGTTGTTTGTGGGAGCCCAGGGAATCGAGCTGTGATATCCTGTGCCCTGACTGAGCTCTCCAAGCACCAGCCTGTGCTCCCTCCCCGCTGACCACCGGCGATTTCTGAGGACAACACACAGTGGGGACAAGGTGTGAACTGATGTGGTATTGATTTGTTTCTGGACAAGGAAGATGAAAATGGCTAACAAAAGAAGAGCATGAGAGCTGTGGAGCTGGCAGCAGGTAAGGCTGGGAATTCCCATCCCTTTGTTTACAGGCTGCTGGAGAGCAGACCTGGGGGCGAGGCAGAAGTTGGGGCAGTGTGTGATACATCTGGCTCTTTGTTCCCTAATGAAGCCATTAGTTAAGTTGAAATAATTACCTTCTTATGGTGATGTTCCCCATGCTGTTCACAAGCCAGGGATGAGGGCTGCCAGGCTCTTCCCTCCACCTCTCCCCTGTTCTCTGCATCAAACATCCCAAACTCCAGTCACCTGGGCTTTGGCAAAAGCAAAGGCTGTCCTATTTTTCTGCCTTTCCCTTAAGCCACCGTGCCCTTGCCAGAGTATATGTGGAATTTAAGCCCATTAGATCAGCTCCTTTGAAATGCCTGGATCAGCAAGGGCAAAGTGACAGCACAGAGTCCCAGGACCAGGCAGGGCAGGGAAGAGAAGCAGGAGAAATGTCTGAGCTGGACGACAGGCACGGTGCTGGTGGAAAATTTACAGCCTCAGCCTTGGGCTCTGGGCCCCCTTTTTATTACATTTTACACCGAGTGAGTTAGATTGAGTTACCATTTTTTCATCTGCTCCGTCAGGGCTGCTCTTAGATCCAAAGACCACGGGGTTGGAAAGAGGAGCCACAGAGATGCTGGTTCTGGCCGTCAGCAAATACATCAGATATGTGAATAAAGAGCAGGCGATATTTCATCAGCTTACAATGGGATTTAGCTGTCCAGCAGAGGCCGGAAGAAAAGGAGCACAGCCAGCATTTCCCCAGACCCCAGGACTGTGTGAGTGAGATGAATCTCCACTTTTCCATTGTCCCCAGGTAACAGAGGCATTTCTGAGCTGTGTTTGCTGCCTCCTCTGCCATCCTGCCTCTGCCAGTGCAGAATGGCAAAGCTGGCAGCTGGGAATCACAGAATATCCTGAGTTGGAGGGAGGACCCACAAGGATCATTGAAGTCCAACTCCTGGCCCTGCACAGGACACCCCAACAATCCCACCACTAGAGCATTGTCCAAACTTCTTGAAGTCTGGCAGTCTCTGCCCTGGGGAGCCTGTTCCAAAGCCAGCCTGGACAGCAAAATTTTAAGATCTGGTTTCCAGAATAACTGTGATGACTCTGGAGTTTGGAAGAAGAACTAATTTGGGCTCAGGACTCGGTGCAGTGATGTACAAATGAAGATGCAGAAGAGGGAAAATGTACCCTAGAACTACTTGCAGGTGGATGTGCCTCCCCCCAGGGCCCTCTGGGAGGATGAGTTGGGGATGTTGGAAGCTGCCAGGACAAGCTGCCAGGCACTAGAGACCTCCAGAGGTCCCTCCTAACCTACAGGCTTCTCTAGACCTTGGAATTAAATTGACTGATAGATGCAGCTGCCCGTAGTCATCCCTTTCCCAGTGGAGCAAAGGCTGGTGTTGTGATGTTTCCTTTTGCTTCAATGATTTCACACATGGCACTTCACCCCTGCCCTCTCTCCTGCTCTGCCCCCAGGTTGTCTGCTCCTCTTCCAAAGCAGAGTTGCTGCAAGTTTTGTTGCTCCCAGGCTGCCTTCCCATCCCTTATCCTCTGTCCTAGGAAAGAGCTTCCTCTTGTGTCTCATCATTTTTCCCCTCTCCACACTTGAACTCTCTTTTACTCTAACATTTTAATTCCTCTTGTGCACCACAGTTTCCTTCCTGAGCACGTTTAGATTGGATATGAGGAAAAATTTCTTCACCAAAAGGGTTGTCAAGCCCTGGCACAGCTGCCACGTCCTTGAAGGACTTTAGAAGCCGTGTAGATGTGGCACCTGGGGACATGGGTCAGTGGTGGCCCTGGCAGGCCTGGGGGAGATAGCTTGATGGTCTTAGGGGGCTTTTCTAACCTAAATGATTCTATGGGCCATGTAGAGATGCTTATTAGACCCTTTAAAAGCAGGATGTGGTTTACAATCTTCAGCTGGGCCTGGTGGGAGATGTCCAGGGAGCTGCCAAACCATCCTGGCACCATCAACACTGAGAGCTGCCCGGAGCATCTGTTCCCAACCCTTCCAAAGGGGGAAGCTGCACAGCCCCATTGGGATGCCCACCCTGCTCAGCCACCCTCCACACTAGGCAGGTTCTCCTGGGGTTTTCCCTACTCTGGTTCTAATCTCTCTGCTGATTAGATCCCCAGATGCCAACGTGGGGACTGAGCCATCCCCTCACCCGTGTGTTTGCCTCTCAAATCCAGTGTTTAATCTCTGGCTTTCAGCTTGGAGTTGTGAGCCATCTTCTCTGCCCACACTGGAGGTAGCAGCTGGTTCAGCAGAACTACTGGGGCCCTTTTCTGCCCCTCATCCTGTAACCAGTCAGGTTTAATATGACTTCTCCCCTTGCAATTTGTCACGGCTTTATCAGAACATCTGCATCCTGGCCTCTTATTAAACCCTTAGAAAAACAGAAGTATCTGATGCCTGAACAGCTTTAAATTTGGAAGCAGAGTGGGAGTAGGTGGAAGAAACTACATTCCCCTTCATGTAATCATCATGAGAGGACAGTTCTGAACAATGACCAGAGCGTCCTCGCCCCGATGATGACAGCAATTTCAGACTTATCACACCCCAGCACTATATTAAGGCACTGAGATTACAGTGTTATTCATTAGCACAACATCTGCTGAAAATCAGCGTGGAGAAGGCTGCTGAGGGTGCTTAAAAGCTTTATGATGGGACAGAGAAAACACTCCCCCACAGGGAGAATAATGTCTGTGCCCTCCTGGGTGTTGCTTGGCGCTGAAGCTCCGTGGAAACCCTAAACACACAGTGCAGGCTTGAGCCAGTGAGGAGCTGGGGCACTGAGAGCAGCAGGTCCCAGCTCTGCTCAACCCTGTGACGGTCTCAGGTGAGTGTCTTCTCTATTCCCAGCCATCTCTTCCTATCATGGACACAGCTCTTTACATGGAACATCAAGTTTAATCCCTGTCCCTGCTGCACTTGCCATGCCATAGGAGGAAGATCCCATGTCCTATATCATGAAGTTCTAAAATATTTCCAAGCTGGCCAGTCTCAATGCAGTCATACCGAAATACTTTGATTTATGGCAAACCCAGACTGGTGAAGGAACTTTCTGCCATTTCTCCTGCCTCTCACTGGGAACTGGCTGCCCCAAAAGAGCCTCAACTTTCTCATTTTCCTCTGACAGATGAACTAAACTTGTGAATAACTCCAGGAGTGACTTGCTGACTTAGTTCCCTGCCTGGCCTGGTTAGTAGCTAAGCTCCATGGCCCTTCTTATTTTCAGCATGTAGGAATAACTCATTGTGGTGTGTTTGCTGATTCTCATGTTTAGCAGGTACAGCAGCATTAAACAATTCTTTAGGAGCACTGGTCTGACTTTTACAATTTAAAAAATTTATTTTTTTTAGGATTTAAGTTATCCATAGTACAAGGCATCAGGAACAGAGGGGCTCCAAGGGTATTTCATGGTCTTGTTGCTAAAAATGCAGAGCAGGCTCTGAACTGTGGAGATCTCCTGGACCTGCAACGGTGGAGGATTTTCTTCTATCTGAAGTATGCAGGTCCAGAAGCTGTGCTGCATTTCTGAAGGTGATATCTGAGCCTCTGCAGTCATCACAGTCCGTGGCAGCCCACGGTTTGATTTCCTGAGGATGATTTGGGGGATGAGGAGCGTCGCTGTCAGGAGTTGTGTTGATGTGTGGCTCTGCACAGCAGCTCAGAAACGCAGTTCAGCCTTCCTCAAGCTGCCCTGCTTCTCCTCAGGAGTCACTGGCTCTGGTCTGCAGAACCTCAGCTCGAGGAGCTTTCAGAGGACCATTTTAGCAGCTGGTGTGAACCATCCATCAGTGCTCCTGTCTTCGCTCTAACCGGCTCCATTCTGGGTTGCCTTGATTCAGTTATGATGAAATTTAGAGCAACTGCTCCTGACAAATGAGACTTCCTCTAGTGGGTTGCTTCTTTAAACTGTTAACACATGCTTAAATATTGTCAGAGCTTAGAATGAGAACGTTGAAATTCTCGGAGATCCTTCATTATCAAAGGCAGCTGCTGGCGTGCAGTGGGTCGCTGCTCCCCGACTGCGTGTCCTCGCAGTGATCCTCCACCCCGAGCCCGCAGGGAGGGTTACAGGAGGGATGGCTGCTGCCCTTGGAAAGGAGCCTTGGAAAGCAGTGGGAGATGATAACAGCAGGGGTGGGGTGGGGAATTATTTACAGGCAGAAGAGGAAAGTGATGGAGATGCAGAGTGGACAGTGTTGACTAACAGTACCTGGAGGGAGCCTATGAGAGACATGGAGAGGGACTTCTTACAAGAGTGACAGGGCAAGGGGGAATGGCTTTAAAGTGAAAGGGGTTTAGATTAGATTTTTAGGAAGAAATTCTTCCCTGTGAGGGTGGTGAGGCCCTGGCACAGGTTGCCCAGAGCAGCTGTGGCTGCCCCATCCCTGGAAGTGTTCAAGGCCAGGTTGGATGGGCTTGGAGCAACCTGGGCTAGTGGAAGGTGTCCCTGCCCATGGCAGGGGGTGGAACGAGGTGATCTTTAAGGCCCCTTTCAACCCAAATCATTCTGTGGTTCTGATTCTGTGACTTCAGTCTTCTCCACATCTCACATGGATCTCAAGGAGCTCTGGGTTTCAAGCAGAGGTCTTGAAATGAGAACACAGGTTTTATGGAACTCCTCTTCCAAATCAGATGCCTGGCAGCCATTTCCACTGAGCCTGTCCTGCAAAGAAAGAGCCCCCACGAGACTTCCTTTCTGCTCCTCCCAACCTTTCCCGCTCCAGTTTCCCCTGGTGCTGCTGTGACAAGTCTCTCTGGAGGACACCAAGAACTCTGATGGCAAATGGTCATTAATTGATTCAGTGGGACCAAGGAAGAGTCCAATCCAATTAGAGATAAATAATTGATGGCATTGAACGCCGAGATTGGGACAAGTATTGATCCAGGGCCCGGGAGGGGCCGACAGCTGTTCCTGTTGTCAGCGTTATGGACCCTGAACTGAGATGATGATCCTTCAGGCTGGGAGTGGCAGGGGACCACCAGCCTGAGATGGACCATCTGAGGTCTCCACACATCGCAGAGGAAACCATTTTAGTTGTTTCATCCTTAGGCTCTGGCCAGGCCAAGGGCCTTGAAGCCTGCAGAGCTCCTGAGGGTTTTAAAGGATGCCTGTCTCAGGTATGGGACAGGTTTTGGGAGGCAACAACAGGAGGAAACTTTTACCTGGGACCTCTTAGACCACCTACAGTTTTCAAATAGCCATTTGTCATCCTACCAAGCCCATACCCTGTAGAGAATAGAAATGTCTACTCCAGAAGCACCAGGGAGGAGTTTGGTTGTGGTAATAGGGCAAGGTGAGAAATAGTTCTGCTGTGACTTTGTGGCTTGGTGGCTCCAGACAACATGGGAAGGAGCAAGAGGGAAAGTCCTGATAAGAATCCAGCCTTAAGGGTACCCTGCCATGGGAGAAAGAAGAGGAAGAGGTTGGGGGTTGGTGTGGGGGTGAGGATTTGTTTCCTGGGGATCACTCTCCTGTGTCCACTTCTAATGGAGGGACATTTCAAGGATTGGGTCTGAAGTGTGAGCAAGGATTTTTCTGAGGAGGATCAGAATAGTTTGGACTCTTCCTACTCATCCTTTTCAGTATTTTAATGTCCAAGGGATTGTTGAAAATCTGCTTGAGCCAGCTGGAGACTTTCCACCAGCTTTGGTGGAATTTGAATCAGGCCCAACGTGAGTGGGTCCTTATAGAGCTTGGGAAGAAGAGGGGGAAGCTTTGCAAGGTGTAAGTGGTCCAGAGGAGGGAGGATTGCTCAGCTGACATCCCCCTGGAATGAGCACATGGTGATTTCAGGCAAAGGCAATCTGTTATTTCTACTGCTGAACATTTATTTGGGTCAGGGTGGGAAAATCTGATTTACTTGCCAAGGTCCCACTGGGCTGGTAAAAGTATAAATACCACACATTATTATGTGTGTATTCTGAAAAGTGGTTAGTGAGTGTGTTTATTACCCTTGGCCACTGGCAGGGAGTTGTTCTCTCTGCCCCCTCCCCTAAACTCACGTGCTCGCCCTGAGTGTGAGCGCTGCTGGGACCTGTAAAACCATGGGGGGGGGGATGGAGCCAGAGTGATCCAGTACCCAGCTCCTCCCAGAGCTTCCCACAGAGAGGAAATGCCTCTCCATGCTGTTGGTCCTACCTGGCTGAGCCACCTCAGGGATGTGGGGTGATGATTTCCCAGCACTGAAGCTCCGTCATTTCTTCAGGGACCTCTTTCAAGCCTCACCTACCAAGGATGTGAGTTGTTCACAGCATCGTGGAATGGTTTGGTTTGGAAGGGGCCTTAAAGATCTTCTAGTTTCAATCCCCTGCCATGGGCAGGGACACCTTCCACTAGCCCAGGTTGCTCCAAGCCCAATCTGGCCTTGGACACTTCCAGGCATGGGGCAGCCACAGCTTCTCTGGGCAACCTGTGCCAGGGCCTCCCCACCCTCCCAGGGGAGAATTTTTTTCCTACCATCCAGATGGGAACAGCCAGAACCTACTGCAATTTTAGCAGTCCTAGGGACGGATTGGATCCATGCTGCTCCAGCCCTAGAATGCCTCATCTCCATCCAAGAGTTACAACTGCCCATCCCAGTGCTGTTCCTGGATGCATCTTTCCACTAGAGGAAACTTCAGCTAGAGAAGGTGGTCTTCCTAACTTCTGTATCTAAAAATGGTGCAATTACACCTTGATTCCTGGGTGTTCTGTAGGACAAATGCAGCCTGTCACAGGGCAGGGCTGCTCTGGCTTTCCAAGAGAGGTTTAAAGCTGATTTGTGAGTTATGTACTTTGATTTTGCTGAGAGGGTTGGGCTGTGCTTGCAGACTAGGTGGCCTCTGAACTGGATAGATAGTCCAAACTATCCCTGTTTTGGCTACTCAGAACTGCCAGTGGATTGGTGTTTTCATCCAAATGGTGCTTTCCAGCCCTGCATTCCCGACTTTGGGCCAGAGCCTTTCACAGCTGGTTTCTCAAGCCCCAGATCTGCCTTATAAACTACACTGGATCTTATTGATTTGACTCTGTGCCATCCCCTGCTCTCAGTTACCACTCACTGCAGGGCCTTTGGTTGGGGGGCTGTGTCAGCGCAGGGATGCTGCGAGTTCAAGGCTCCTGCCTCGTGTCGGCTGAACTCTGCTGCCTCTGCAAATTGGGACTGGCCTGGCATTTTCCAGGCAGGAATAACGCAGTTCTGCTACTCTGGCACTACCAAAAGCATCAGCATTTGTGTTAGAGCAACACCCAAGAGTCCAGCTGGGTTAAACCCATCAGCACCAGTGACTCTGCAGGACATGCAAGCTCCTGCTTCCGAGGAAGGTCACGTCTTTCCAGCGAGCCAAGTCCTTTGTATTTACTCACTGAAGTGGCCTGAGGCAACAGTCTGTTCCTCGTGTCTTCTGCAAGCAGAGCAGCCCCATCGCCAGCAATGCACAGCAATCCAAGGGGAGGGAGGTGCCAGGATCCAGGTAAAATGTGACCCGGTGGCTGCATGTGAGCTCTTGGTGCCAGGAGAAGCCACAAAGGCTCTCCCTGCCCTGCCTGTGCTGCAGCTGCTGGGTTTAGCTCCCGCTCAGTGTGCTCTGCAGGGCACTGAAAAGCATAAAAGCGGAGGGAAGTCATCTCCCAGCCTGACCCTGGGCTCGCAGGACCCCCTGGACTTGCTCCCTTTCCTTCTGCAGCGAAAGCTTTCTCCGAGGAAACCCGGCGTCTTCAGGAGGAGCCCAGAGGTCCGAGGAGCAGGTGCTGTGCAAAGGCAACAGCAGAGCCCAACAAATGGAGAATTCCCTCACAGCCTGGAAGAGAGGAGGGCCGGGGGAGCTTTGCTCACACCAAGGTGGTGCTGCTCGCAGAGCTCGTGGATTTGCATATTTGGTGACCTCATGCACGTCCCCGTGTTCGCTCCCCCGCTTCCTCCCCCGGCCTCGGTGGGATCGCTTGTTATTTGTATTCACAGCTAATTAAAACCTCTCTGAGCTCAACCCCCCGATTAGGGAGAGAGGGCTGAGACCACAGGCAGCCCACTGTGGAGGATGCCACAGCCCACAGCCTGACCCCACACCACTGCAGACCCCACGTTTGCAGTTAGGACATTATTTACCCTGATGCTTGCAGCGTTCTCTTAAAATATATTGAAGGAGAGATTGGGAAAATGAAGTGTATAAGATTTATCCTGCACTAGAGGATTTCAGCATCCAAGAAAGCCAGAGAGTCCAGTCCCTCAGACTTAATAGAAACCTCCTGCTTTATTAATGTTGCCTTATTTTTTTTTTCCCCTTGTCCACAGGTCCTGGGCAGAAAGTCAAAGCTGTATTTGAGGAGCTTTCCTGGAGGTTTTCATTAATAACAGGGCCAGGGAATCCACTGCAAATGTAAAAATAATAGATTTGAGAGCCCTAAAAGGATGGAGATTTACTCACTGTGGAAATATTAGGGAGAAAGTGGGAGTGGGAGGTTCCCATGGCTCAGTGCTGCCTGCCTGGGAGCTTTGAGAGCTGCCTGAAGGCCAAGGAGATGCTGGGAATGGGAATGGGAGGTGAGGTTGCCTCCGAGCGGCTCGGAAAGGCAGCTGCGACTGCCCTGCTGAGCCCTGACCCACTGCTGGAGGATATTCCTGAGACAAGGAGAGTTTCAGGGTCCTTCTCAGGCTAAAGAGTAAAAGGAATAAGGGGATAGAGAACTTTGGTGAGACAGATCTGCTCCTTGTTCACCCCTTGGAGAGGGAGGTCCAGGGTGATGCTGATCCTCGGCGGGTCAGGAGGGATGCACAGCAACGGGGGGAGGAGAGAGGGATGCTGCTTGCTGCCAGACAGGGTGAACAGTGCCCATTCCCGTGGGAATTCTGAGACCTTGTCCCCTCCTTCCAAGTGACTCTTGCCAGCAGAGCCAGTGCTGCTCCCGTATCCCACAGTTGTCACCTGGCCACGTTGTCACCTCCTCAGGCTGGTTTGCTGCACAAGAAAAGGTGACACTGTGTCAGGATCGGTCCCTGGTCCCTGGGAGGGTGCATGAGGATGGGAGGGAGAGCAGGAGGTGTTTTCCCACCTCCCTTCCCCAGCACAGGGATGTCAGACCCAGTGCTTGAGGATACCTGGGGATCCCACAGAGGCCACAGGTACCATGGGCTCTGCAGGGGTACATCCCCTCTCCTTCCCCTGCTGCTTTGGGAGCACCCTTTTCTCCTGCCTTTTGTGCTGCTGCCTCCACGGGTAGATTTGAATTTGGCTTTTTGTCCTTCCAGCTCCACCTGGAGCTGTTTCTCAGCTTTCTGTTTTCTGTCTGCTTGGGAAGGGCATCCCGAGGCTGTGCCCCCCTGCCCACTGCTGGCAGGGGAGGCTGTGCTCTTCCTCCAGGTGCCACTGCCCTGCCAGCACAGGGCACCTCTGGTGACACATACCCTGCACATCCCATGTGCTGCTGTAGTTCTGTCCCTGCCTGCAAGGGCTGGATCTGCTCTGCTCCCATTTGCAGTAGCATTGCTTCCATCCATCCCAACACTGTCCTTCAGGGCAGCTGGATTCAACCCCTGACAAGGAGGAAGAGAAATCAGAGGAAACATTCAAAACTTTTCACTTTGAAGAGGAAAATACAGCCAGGGCAGGTTCCCTGTGATCCATGGACCAGCCTCCACTCCCTGGGTATTTGGGAGAGGACAGTGCTGTTCTGGTGCCAGGTAATGTCTTCCATCCAACACCCACCAAGGCTTTGTTTTGGGACATTTAGGAGTTGTGTCAGGTTTCTGTGAACCCTGCAACCACCTGGCTTTGATACCTGCAAGTTGCCTGGTCTTGGGGTGCCAGTTGGAGGGGGATTTTCAGTTTGGGCACTCCTGTGCCTGTCCAGCAGTGGCACTGCTGATGGTGTGCCCTGGCTGAGGACGTTTCTGCTGATAAATCTCATTTTGACAAACCCAATACCGGGAACCCTGATGACCACCAGCATTTCTAGACAAATTTAGGGGGCTGGCAGGGTCTCAGCTCCAGCTGAGCTCACGCACAGGAGGTGCTGCAAGGAAAGAGCCCCAAGTTGCTTGAAGAGTTTTCCCTCCTCACTCCACTTCAAATTAGAGTAAGCAGGGTGCAATCTGCTAAAGCTGCTTGTGATCAGTTGTTTTTACTGGTAGAAAATGGGTTTAAAATGGGTGCAGGTGATGATGAAAGGAGGAGCACAGCCTTTCCCTCTGTGCCAGTCCTCTAGGTACGTGTGAAGAGAGGTCTGTGTGAAGAGCAGAGCTCCTGCACAAGACCTAAAACACACAGTCAGAGCTTCCAGCCAGCTGAGACCTCTGTCCACCAGCAGCCTGGGAGATGGAGAGAGGGAGAAGTGAGTTTTCTTCCCAGCTGGGGAAAAAACCGCCTGTGGATGCAGATTGAGACTGACTGCGGTGTTGGATGCCAAAACATCCCTCCTAGGAATTCTGGGAAGGCTCCTGCCAAGCCCTGGTACCCTGGGAGGCAGCATCCAGCCCTGCAGCCTGCCATGAAGCACTTCAGCCCTTACACAGCTCCTCCTTCTGTGCTTTTCAACAGCTGTGCAGCCCCCCGGCCCCGGCCCGCTGTGCTGGTGGGCCGGGGGGCTGGAGGCATTTTCCCAGCGCTCTAATCTAACAGCACCAGTGGGAATGTTTACAGCACGCTGCCACTTGAGGGCTTATCGGCCTCCCTGCCTATCTCCCACCGCTCCAGCCTGATAAACGGAGGGGCTGGTGGCACCCGGGAGAAGGGGATGGAGCTGGGGACCGGCCAAGCACACAGCTGGCAGGGCTGGGGGGCTGCCCCCGGGAGCCCCTCCGTGTCGCCGAGGGGGTGCTGGAGGGAAGCAGCAGGGCAGATCCCTTCCCAAAGGATTGCTGGGAGCAAAGGGTTGTCCTTGGGACCAGCGGCATCCAGTCTGGGGCAAAGGGAGTGTCCCATGGAGGGGTGATGGGGTATGTCGTGGGAACCAGGAAATGCATCCCCGTGAAAATTAGAGGCAGATCATAGGATCATTTAGGTTGGAAAAGCCTTCTGAGATCACCAACTGTTAACACAGCACTGCCAAGGCCACCACTAACCCATGTCCCCAAGTGCCACATCCACAGGTCTTTTAAATCCCTCTGGGATTGGTGACTCCACCACTGCCCTGGGCAGACTGTGTCAGGGCTGGACAGCCCTTTGGTGAAGAAATATTTCCTGATATCCAATCTAAACCTCTCCTAGTGCAGCTGGAGGCTGTTTCCTCTTGTCCTGTCATTTGTCCCTTGGGAGAAGAGACCAACCTCACCAGAAAGAGTGGCTTCAGTGTTTCTATCACGGTGGAAACCAACAGCTGACACCTGCCTACCTTAGGCAGGAGCAGGTTTTCCCTGAATTAGCCTAATCAGCAGGGCATAAAAAGCAGCTCACCTGGGGCTCTGCCCCTCTGCTTTGTCTTGCAGTGGTGGTGCTGACCTGCAACAGCCCGGGAGCGTCTGCAATGCCCTGGATGCCGCACAGATCCTAAAGGTATATCCTCTTTACCCGCCTGCAGCGCTCGAACAGAGCAGAACAGTTAAAAAATACTTTTTTTTTTTTTTTAAAGTCTTCAGGATACAGAGGCGCCCTGACCTGTCCCTGCGGGCACCGAGCGGTCCCTGCGCATCCCTCGCTGTCCCCCGGCATCCCCCCGGTCCCGGCCCGCTCGGGGCGTGGGACACGCCGCGATTGCCCTCTAGTGGCCCCCGGCCCCGGGGCTGCGGGGTCCCGCTCCCGTCCCACCCTCGCCCCGCACCCGGGACCCCCGCCCGGCTCAGCCCAACCTCGCCCAGGGGCTGCTCGGGCAGCGCCCGGTCCCCGTCCCCCCGCGCCCGGGCTGTGCCAGGAACAGCCGCTTTTGGGGATTTGGGGTTTTTTTTCCCCGAAGGTTTGGTGTGCAGCACACCGGGCTGCAGCCCCTACACCGCCTGGGAGAAGGTTTTCCCCAGGCAAGGGATGTCAGGCTCGAGGTTTAGGAGGATAAATGGGAACAGGGAGTTTGTTTCAGGATATTCCCTGGCTTTATTTTAAATGTATTTTTACAGAGTCATTCAGGTGGGGAAAAAAATCTTTAAGATCGTTGGGTCCAACCATTCCCCCAGCACTGCCAAGGGCACCACTAAACCCTTTGATGGTTTAGTGTATTTGTCCCTGAGTGCCACATCTACATGTCTATTAAATCCCTCCAGGAATGGTGACTCCACCACTGCCCTGGGCAGCCTGTTCCAGTGCTTGACAACCCTTTTGGTGAAGAAATATTTCCTAATATCCAATTTAAATCTCCCCTGGCACAGCTTGAGGTTGTTTCCTCGTGTCCTGTCACTTGTTACCTGGGAGGAGAGAGTGACTTTTTAACCCACTGAAGATGAGAAGCTCTGTGTTTTGGTGGTGCACATCCAAGAAACCTGCTGTTGCTCCTGCCAGTGTGGCCAAGAGGGAGAGGGGGAGACTCCCTGGGAGCTGGGATCCAGCACCTCTGCGTGAGAGTCTCCCAGCACAAGAACCAGAGGAAACTGGGAGGTAAATTCAAGGTATGGAGGGATGTTTGTAAAAGAGAGAGATTTTGTGAAACTCCTGGGACTGATGCAGGGCCTTCCTTCCATGGAGAGAGGCGAGGGGCTGGAAAATCACCAGGAATGTTCAAGGGTGCTGGAAGAACTGTGCACAGCATGTTTTGCCCATCTTCCTCTTCACTCCCCCCCCCTTTATCTTAATACATAAGGACCTTTTGGGAACCAAAAATACCCTGCTCTTCCCAGGGTATGTTCCCAAAGTGTTGTTCTGAAGCTAATCCATGCACTAGCAGAGCCCAGGGCTGGGTGTTGCTATTCTGGTCCCCGCAGTAACAGGAACAGTTTTGCGTGACTTGTCAGGACCTGCTTCACCCCAGACATGAGATCACAGTCTCATTTCTCATTTCTAAATAAATACATTCCTGTCAGGGCTGGAAACACGATGGAAGTACAAGTGAAGGCTTCCTTCCTGGAATGCCACCTCCTTGGTGTGATCTGTGGTGGTCCCAAAGGGCTGGGCAGGGGGAGAAGGTGCTGCAGGAGAGGATGAAATGTGTTGTCAGCCTTGTCTGGAGAGGTTTTTGATCTTGGGCTCCTCCTCCAGCACTGGCTCATGTAGGACAGGGATGGGCAGCACTGCTGGTACCATTTTCCCTGTGTGTCCCTTTGCAGTGGCCACTGTTTAATATAGGAGAAAGAAAACACGTTAGATAAGACTTTAAACTGTGTGGAACCTTTTAATATGAAGGTGCACTAAGAAAAACTAGATATAAGTTTATTTTTTCTCCAAAAAAAGGAGAGAAGAAATGGGAGCACATCACCAATGCATGTAAATCACAACCTAGACTGTGACACTGTCCACAAACTGCAGACACACGTGCCAGGTAAGGTGCAATTGAAATGTGGGCCGTGGCTTGCACAGAAAAAAAGCAACACAAGTGCATAAAAAGGAGGAAAAAAAAGAAAGGGAGATGGAAAAAGTCAAATAGGAAAGTCAGAAGACCATGTGGGGAAAAAAAAATAAAAAGAACTAGTACAATAATAGGGAGAAAAAATAGCTGAGGGAGAGCAAGAGGAAGTGAAGCCATTGCAAAGGGTTTATTGTTTTCACCTGAAGGTTTTTTGTTTTCTCCATCAGCTGAACCTGTGCCTGGGTGACTACAGGATCTCACCAACTCACTCTGTGAACCCCCAGAAGAGTTTCCTGGCTCAGGACAGACTCCAGTGGCTGTCACCCTCCAGAACCACTGGCCCAAGAGCCCCCAGATGTGCCCAGACCCTGCCAGCACATGTGTTGTCCACCATGGTAAGCCTTGCCTGAGCCCAAGAGCTGCCCTTTAGGAATGGAACAGAGCACAAGAGCAGCCCTTAAATGATTTTTGCAGGGGCCACTCAGGTGTCCCCTTCCACGGGCAGAGCAGAGGGAATGATGGAAAAGGAATTGGTTATGTGCTGAGAAGCTGGGACAGGGACATCTCCAGCTGAGTCCTGTCCACACCCTCTGCCTGCTTCTGAATTTTTCCTTCCTAGGAAGGGTCAGGGGGAGAAAGTCCCGTTTGTAGGGTCTGATTTTCGCCTCTGTGAACTCAGTGACACTTGGTGCTGTATTTTGTGCTTTTCCCAGCTTCCCCCTGCCAGGCTGATCTCCTGTTCCCTGGCTCCCACCTGCAAGCAGCATCCCCACAGGAGCTTCCAGGTCCCCCCCTGGCTGCCCAAGGCCCTTCCCTGCAGACCCCCTCCTCCTTTGGGGCTGGGAGGTGCCCTTGCCATGGACACCCAGCAGCTGCTGCTGCTCAAAGCCCGCTGTGATGCTGTGCCAGCCCTCCGAGCGTGGCTGAGGGCACCTCTCCTGCCCACCAGCCTCGGGGAGGGGCATTGGCCAAGCCCTGGAGCACAAAAGGGGCTGTGTGGCTGCTGTTTGCCCTCCTAGAGCCAGGAGGAAACTTGGCAAGGAGGGAAAAAAAACTTTCAGAAGTTACTGGGATGGCTGAGATTTATGTGAAGCTGCTCTGAAGAATAAAAGGAAGCTTGAGTGTGAGCAGGTATAACAGGAGTGGTGTAGGCAAAGGGGATTTGCCCCATCTATCCAAGAGTAGCATTTGACTGTGCTTAATTGTAGTTTATGTCTTCATAAATTGCCTTTTCCACCTGCAGGAGGCTGATCCTGCTCAACTGAGAAAACACCTTTGGTTTCTGAGTGGGGGAGGAGGGTGTCCTGGAAAAAAACCCACCTCAGCCATGTATTTTTAACCTGAATGTTTTTAACTTTAGATTGTGGAGAACAGCAAGAAGGATTAAAAAAAAATACCTCTCTGTGAAAGAGGGCATGGTGCACATATCTGCGAGTTGCAGCAGAGTGGAGAACAAAAAGGTTGCTGTTCAGAAAGGGAGGCAGAATTATAAAAAGCTTAAAGGCACAGAACATGGAAAAACCTGCTGCAAACCCCATCACCAGGAGAAAGAAAGGCTCTATCCCTGTGACATTGTTCCAGGACTCAGGTAAGATGAACTTCCCTGGAGATGAAAAGCCTTGTTGTGAATTTATTTCGTGCCTGTGTTTCTGAAGGGCCGGGTCGGGGATTCTTGTAGGCTTTGTGGTTAAGGGCAGGCTCCCTGCAGCCAAACAAAAAAACCCATCTCCATCCTCGCCTAACTGAGCAGGGACTGAGCCTCCTGTGGTCCTGGGAGATCTCCAGGAGGGACTGGGCTGGAAGACCAGCTGGTGGTTGTGCCACCCAGGCTAGTACAGACCTGTCATTCAGAGCCCAGTGCGAGGTTTGTGCTGCCACGAGCCTGCCAGGCAAAAATCTCCATTTACCTCAGGGCAAGGCTCGTCCTGGTGGTCCAGCTCTCAGAGCCTTTTTGTGAGTGTTCCCAGGCAGAGAAAGGCACTTGTAGTTGTGCAGAAAAGGCTTAGGAGTGTCTTCTACAGCATCTCATAACTCCTTTAGTCAGATACATGTGAGGGGTTTCTCCTGCTTGCTCATTCTGTCTCTTAATCCACCAGCATTTTAAGAGTCATTTAGGTTGCAAAAGACCCTCAGGAATCACCTCGAGGGAGGTGATTCTTCCCCTCTATTCTGCCCTTGTGTAACCTCACCTGGAGGACTGTTTCCAGGTCTGGAGTCCTCAGCACAGGGAAGGTGTGGACCTGTTGGAGCAGGTCCAGAGGTCACAAAGATGCCCAGAGAGCTGGAGAATCTCTGCTACAGAGACAGGCTGAGAGAGCTGGGGTTGTTCAGTCTGGAGAAGAGAAGGCTGCAGGGAGAACTTATTGCAGCCTTCCAGTACTTAAAGGGGGATTATAAAAAAGTGAGAGAGTGACTTTTTACATGGGCAGACAGTGATAGGACAAGGGGGAATGGTTTTAAACTGAAAGAGGAGAGATTTAGATTGGATGTTGGGTAGAAATTCTCCCCTGTGAGGGTGGGGAGGCCCTGGCACAGGTTACCCAGAGAAGCTGTGGCTGCCCCATCCCTGGAAGTGCCCAAGGCCAGGTGGGACAGGGATTAGAGCAACCTGGGCTAAGGTGTCCCTGCCCATGAAAGCATGTTGGAATGATATTTTCATTAAGATCCCTTTCAATTCAAGCCTTTCTGTGATTCCATGATCTTGAAGTCCAACCAGGAAAGCCTTTGGGCCCCTCATACTGAAGGCCCCTCTAGCCTGCTGTCTCTCCATAGTTAGTCTTCAGCTTGATCCTGGTTCTTCTCCCGGGTGGCAGGTCAGGAACCCCTGATCTGAGGAGCGTTTGTGTGTTGGAGCTGGACAAAAGTTCTCTTCATCTTGGGTTTCACCCTGCACTGAGCTGAGGGCTGATGTTCTCCAGCCCTAACCTCAGCCTCCAGCTCTGTGGAGAGGAGGCCTTCCAGCCTGTCCATTGCCTCAGCCCTGGGGGTGACAGAACTTCCCAACACGCCGAGGGCAGGGCGGTGCTGGGAGCCAGAGCCAGTGCAGCTGCTGGGAATCACTGGATGCCCATGAATGGCCTCCTGTTCAAGTCCCTGGGAGCACCAGAGAGGAGCTTGTAAGCACCAACCTTCTTGGCTGTGGTGCAGCAGCTCTGCTTAGAGCATCCTGGGGTGCTGAATGTGGGCCCTGCCCACCTCCCCAGCCTTGCTGGCCAAGGAGAACATTACCTGCAGAGCACACCTGCGGGTCACCTCCCTCTCTCCTCTCCCCTGGCAGTCACCAAAAACCAGGGTGTCTACACTTGACCCCTGTTTTCAGACATTTGGCTTCCTGTGCCAGGTGCCCAGACTGACTGAAACTATAAAATAAATCCAGAATGACAGCATTCCTGGGAAGAAAGCAGCTCGTGCCCCAAGTTCTGTGCTCTCTCCTTTTCCCCCATGCCCATCACGGGTCTCCAAGAAACCTTGTGAGTGGTTATTTATAGGCAGTGGGGTAGTAAAAGGTAGAAGGAGCCTGACTTTGGACTTGCTTTTTGCAAGTCCTCAGGGGACTCTTGTGAGTCACCCCAGGGCTGAGCTTGCCTGGAAGGTGTTTCTTGACAGTGTCTGCAGGTGGGGTGAACCTTGCCAAGCTGAAGGGGGAAGCAGAGTTGGTTTGTGAACCCTCTGCAACGGCTCTGTGGGCAGAGTAGGAGCAAAAACAACTTGTGAGAGCTCTGAAGCTGAGGATGGCTCCAAGCTGAGCTAGCCCAGCTGCAAGCCATTCTCAGGGAACTGCTTGCACAGACTAACTTCTGCCACCAAATGTCCATATAATTTTATGGCCCCGCTCTATCCATCGCGCCTCGTACGTGGATGTCTCAGCCACGCCTCAGTAATGAGATGTGACAGGCTGTATGTTTCTGGGTGATTATGGCATGTGTCATAAAGCAAAAAGAAAAAAAAAAAAAAGCAATAATCCCCTGGAAACACATTGCCCCGGGGTGTCTTGTTACCATTACGAAATAAAATTACAAATGAAAAAATAATGAAAACATTCAGGAGCGTGTGCGCCCGAGCCGTGGGTATGGTGGGACTGTCAGGCAACCCAGCCTCCAGCCCAAAACTGTGAGGATCATTTATAGCCACTGTAAACACCCACTCACCCACCCCCACACGTGTTGCTGACAGCCTGGCCCTGGATGCTGCTATTCCTGCAGCCAGGACTCTGGGAGAAGCAGCTTTTCCTTGGTGGTGCGAGGGGTTCACCTGCACTCTGCTCACACCCAGCTCGTCACCTGGGGCTGCTTGTCCTGGTTTTATGTCCTTGGAAACATGTAAGAGGTCTCCACTTTAAACTCACTCAATGGAAAGCTTCCTATTGAGTGAGCTGGACTTTGATGGTCACAGTGAGTCCCTTCCAGCTCAGGATATTTTGATCATATAGTGATTCTTTTTCTGTTCCCTGCATTTAACAGCTTGTTTGGGCTGATAATATCTCTCCTGTTTTAACTAGGCTCAACTTAACTGGGCAGTGGAGCCTGAGAGACATTTGGAATCTCGGAATGGAGTGGCTGAGAAGCTGGCACTGGATCTTTCCCTGGTTCCTCCTAATCTCCACTCCCTGCACCAGCTTGGTCTCCTTTTCCAGGTAGTAGCAAGATTTTTTCCAGAGAAGATCAGGAACAGCAATTAGGGGACTTGCCTGAAAGCACAGGGATATGACTATCTCACCTTTTATGCATGTCTTTATATATATATATAATTTTTCTTTTTGACAATAGCATTAGGATGTCACAATTTCTTGGTGCTGGATGAGCACCAGAGGTCTGTCCCAGAGAACAAGAGAGGCGTGATGAGAAACAGAAGCAGAGTGGTGATGCCAGCATTAGTCCTGCTTGGTGGGAAGGGGCACAAAAGAGATGTAGAAAGTGGTGTCAGGGAGGACTTGGTGATCCTGGGATCTGGCAATCCCAACCAAACCAAAGAACACACACACACAAATATAAGTCATGAAGGAAGCCCATCTACTAATGTGATAATGAGGGGAAAATGGACAAGGCTTTTTGTATTTTTTGGCTGGGTAGAGGCTCCAGGGAGGTCGTGGTGTCTCCATCCTTGGAGATGTTCAAGGACCAACTGGACAAAGCCCTGAGTGACCCAGTTTGAATTCAGTGTAGGCCTTGCTTGAGCAGTGGGTTGAACTAGAGACCTCCCAAGGTTCTTTCTGAGCTGATATTTTCTCTGTTCTGAAGAAATTCTGTGCGTTTTGGGGATGTTTAGGGCACAGTTTGCCTCTCACTTCTGTGAAACCTTATCCACGAGCAGATCACTCTCTAGGACAAGGGAACAGTTGTTACATGATTGTTTTTTTTTTTTCAATCTCTTCTCTCAGCTTCATTTGCATTAGATAAGGGATTGAAACCAGCACCAGGATCTGGCAGCCAGAGGTTTGTGGGAGGGCTTTCACCATCAAAAGTATGATGTTAATACGTGGTTTTTCCCCCATGTACAAGCTGTAAATCCACACTCAAGCCCCCAGGCAGGATTTCTGCAGCTGGGCAGACAGTTCCATCCATCTGTGATGCCCTGAGGACTCTCACCTGCCTTCTGCTCCCCACAGAAAAGGTCCTTAACAGAAGAAGGTGCCGAGAAACTACAGCACAAGGGTATCTCTTTCTTCTTCTTCCCCTTCTTATTTTTCCCAAGCTTAAGGAAAATGCTCCAGAAAGAAAACTTTTACTCTTTTTACTTCCCACAGGAGTTGCCTGTTAGATTCATCTCTGACTGAGGACCAAGATGTGCTGTCCACCATCCCAGAAAGGTAAAAAGGCTTGGATGTTCCACGGGATCCGATGTGTGTTGGCAGATTTCTTGGCTTTTTAGGCAAAAATATTTGTCACTGGCTTAGTTTTCTTGGTTTGCCAGAAGTGAAACCTTTTCAGCTGCCTCATTTGGTTTAACTGTTGACTCAAAAATGTTGGTGGGAACGGGTGTCTTTTCCTCCTCCTTTCATTCCGTGGGAAAAATACAGCCTGAGGAATTCCAGTGCCTTGAGAGCTGATGGAGAACTGCAATTTTGAGTTTGAAAACAGCAAAATGAAATTTTCCCATTCTGCAAAGCAATTAGAAACCAGCATTTTTCATGCAGTAAAACTGGACAAAAGCAATAAGTGTGTAGGAAGTCTGAAATGCTTCCTGATTGCGGGATTTATTTTTTTTTAAATCATTTGTTTCAATAAAAACACGACATTTTAATATGAGAAAATATTTTGTTTGGCCTTTTGTATACATATTTGAAATTTAACATCATAAAAATGCAGTGTGGCATTTAATATATCATGATGTGTCGTGATATATTTTAATATATTTTAGAGAAAACGCTCCAACAGAATAATGCCTGAAATAAAAATTCGTGCTCCAACAAAATAATATCCAAAATGAAACTAAATATTCCAGCTCTGCTTCTGGAAAGCTGAGGCAAGTGCTTTGTCCCTCTTCAAAAATTTCATAGAAATCAACAAGTTCTTGAAAAATGTTCTGATTTAATCCAAATGTGGGTTTGGAAGGACAAGCATCTCAGAACATTTTGACCAACTCTTTTGATCCGTGGTTTTCTAGTTCCACTTGGAACTCCTAAAAATGCTCTTTTTTTTTTTTTCTTGGTAATTTTCTTAAATCAAATTATCCCAATCCCTCGGAAAGAAAGGCAAAATCATTCATTCTCCTCATTTTGCTGTCAAGGAAGCCAAGTTGGAGGGAGAGAGCCTGGGAGGGAGAGCTGAAGGGGAAGCCAAGGGGCCAACTTTGTCCTTCCCACAGCTCCTCCAGGACCAAACAAACCCTGTGATGGCCTTGATGGACTAGGAGAGGGACTGGGGGAAGTCACCTCTCCATTAAACCCACTTAGAGGTACAGTACCCCAAAAAACCCGAGGGGTTTATGCACTGCAGCTGGTCCTTGCTTGCAGTTTGGCTTGGTCCTTCAAAGCATTGCCATTTCCTGGGTTAATTTTGCCATATTCTGGTTTAATTTTGCCCTTTCCTGGTTGAATTTTGCCCTTTCCTGGTTGAATTTTGCCCTTTCCTGGTTGAATTTTGCCCTTTCCTGGTTGAATTTTGCCCTTTCCTGGTTGAATTTTGCCATTTTGTGGTTTCATTTTCCATTTCCTAGTTGAACTTTACCATTTCCCGGTCGAATTTTGCCCTTTCCCAGTCGAATCTTGCCCTTTCCCAGCTGAATTTTGCCCTTTCCCGGTCGAATTTTGCCCTTTCCCAGTCGAATTTTGCCCTTTCCCAGTCGAATTTTGCCCTTTCCCAGTCGAATTTTGCCCTTTCCCAGTCGAATTTTGCCCTTTCCCAGTCGAATTTTACCATTTCCCAGTCGAATTTTACCATTTCCCAGTTGAATTTTGCCTTTTCCTGGTTGAATTTTGCCCTTTCCCGGTCCAATCACCCCGCCAAGGTCCTGCAGCAGCCCCCACGTTGCACTCCATGTTCGCCAGTGCTCTATTTTCTCTTTATTTGCTGTCAAACTGGGAGCGGGGATGGGCGAGGGGAGAAAGCTCAGGATTGAGGGAAGGTCGTGCCCAGTTTCCTCGGGCTCTCCTTGATCCTGATGTCAGGAGAAGCTCCCTGAGAACGACGTGACAGCTGTGCTTTGTCCCATCACAGTCAGGGTCTGTCCCATCAAGTCGCCCTCGACAGATCTGCAGGGGGTTGGTCGGATTTTCTCCTTTTTCTGAGAGTTAAAACGTGTTTCTTCTGTGTTTTCCAAGTGCCTGGTTTTACCTGGGGGGGAATCTCTGTAGTTCTTGGGAAGACTCAAGAGTGACTGACTAACCTGTCTTTTTGTGTGTAGTAACATTAAAAACTAGTTCAAGCTGAAAGGGAATATTTGGAACATGATTAACTTCTTTTTTATTTTTTTCTCCCAAGTTATATTGAAACTAAAGAAATAACCTTATAGAATGGCACCTCTTTATTTCTTTACGTGGAGAAGAAGCTTTTAATAACCAAGATATTGATGGAATATCCTCTCCAGTGCCTGACTGCAGATACCTCTCCCAGTCTTACAGTCAATCACAGCAGCATTGACTTTGGTACAGAAGGTCCTTGGACCTAAAACTTGGGTGGAGTTTTGTGAGATGAGTTCTGAGGGTTTAGGTATCTGGAGCAGGATAAGGTGTCCCACCTTCTGGAAGTTTCTCTCCTTGGAGGAGCCAACATGAGGAGGTCTCCAAAAGCTCAGGTGAATTAATGCATTTCTGCTTTTTTTTTTTTTTTGTCCTTTTCCAAGGTGAAATCTTATATTTCTGGGGTTTTTTTGTCCTTTTCCAAGGCACCAGTCCCACTGCTAGCTTTCCAGTCTGAGCTGTGTTGCCACTGCAGTGATGGGTGGGATCCTGCCCATTCCCAAATCTTCATCAGCCCAGTGCTGTGCTTAGATGGATCTGACTCAACAGCTTCCAAAAAGGTGCATATCCAGGGCAGCTCTATGGTTTCACCCAGCAGTAATTAAAACACACTAATGAAAAAGTGACCCTCCAAAGAAATCCCTTATCTCCTCTGACAGCCACACGCAGCAAGGACATTAATTTCCAACTTGTTTCTGAACATACTGACAGTGGGTGATGTGGGGAAAGAGAGAGGCAATATACTGGCTACTTGGCCATAAATGAGGAATTAATTGAACACTTTCTTTTAATTCCCCCCCCCCTTAACTGAGGCTGAACCAAACTTACATCTCGTTGGCTGACAATGTGCGTCCTGGTGGAGGAAAAGTGTGTAGGGACTGTTTTTTCTCTGTTGGTTGGTGTTGCCATCACTTTGTCCTCAATTTTACCCGTTTTGTGCCTGTTCTTTGCTCCTTTCACACCAGCTCTTGCTTCTTGGTGCTCCTTTTCAGAGCATGGCAGAAGCAGGAGGGAGATGTGGGACGCTGCCTTTAGCAGTGGTGTCTGTGTAAAAGATGTTTTGTTCATGGGATCAGTTAGTGGGCAAAGTTTAGTCAGTCATAAAATCCCAAAATTGTTTGGGTCATCTTGTTCCATCCCCTGCCATGGGCAGGAACAACTTCCACTATCCCAGGTTGCTCCAAGCCCTGTCCAACCTGGCCTCGGACACTTCCAGGGATGGGGCAGCCACAGCTTCTCTAAGTCAACCCTTGTTATCAGTTCTCCACACCCTGTGCACTACCTGGAGACCATCGTAACCTGCATTTAGGAGTGTTGGCTCTCCCGTGTTTCCCATCACATCCCTGCTTTCAGCTTTGCACAGTCCTGATCTGGACCTTGCTGTGACTTCAGAGAGATGCTGTGATCCCTGAACTTGGCAGCAGGTAAATTGCAAGTTAAGCTCCTTCCCCGGGGGGAAAAATTGCTGCTGCTGTGGAAAAAGAAGTGTTTTCTTCCCTCTTGGTGTCCCTGAGAATCCCTCAGCATCAGAGCCCTGTTCCTGCCTGGCTCTGCAGCATCTTTGTCAGCTGCATACTAGGGAGAAACCCAGAGGAAAATGCGGGAAACCTCCTGAAAAGGATGGGAATAATGTTTATTTGTCCAAGCAGAAATAGGAACATAGTGTGGTCGGCTTGGGCGCTGTTTTGTCCTCCCCTTTTCTTCCCAATTCTTGGTAGGAAGGACCCATGGACACCTCTGGGTCTCTCCTGTGGGTCTCCCCTTCCATCTCCGAACTTTTCAGCTGAATTAGTGTTTTCCCCCCTTGGTGGCTCACAAGGCTTTCCTGGTGTGACCTCAAACCCTTCTCCCAGAGCAGAGGGCACCACCAGGATGTGACCCTGCCTTTCCCACCGAGAGCATCCCCACGCTCCCGATTTCAGGGAGCCAGCTCTCCAGGAGCACGTTTTGCAGCAGGACACGGCGTTACAGAGGAGATTTCAAGCTTTCCTCCCTCTTTTTGTCTCTGCCTCTCTTCCCCCGGCCCCAATTACAGCCCCGGGCGCTCTCGGAGGAGACATTCAAAGGCAACAAAGCCCCGTCGCCGCCCCACAAAGGCGACATCTCCTGGGCTTCTGCCCTAATGAGAGCAAATTTTTTGTCCAAACATTTGAAGCGAGGAGGTGCCTTCTCCTGCCACCCCCCGCCGGGGTTAATGTTATTATCCAGTTCGCTCTGGTTGGAAATTTAAAACAAGGGCATTCGCTTCTTTTAAATGAGAGGTGACAGTGGCTCCAGCACTTCAGAAGGGAATTAGGGAAGGAGGGATGGCTGCGGATTCTGTCTCCCTGGGGTCTTATCCATCGGCCCTTCTGCCCCCGGGTGGTGCGTGGGATCAAAGGCCACTTACCTGCTGCTGAGCACAAAATCCCCCGGGACACCACGCTGGCAAGAACGACCTCGAGGGGCAGGATTTTGCTTCCCTGGGGCGAGGAGGCAGAGAGGACCCCGTGGGGCTCGTGGCCATCGTAGCCATATCTCCTAAAATGTTTTTTTTTGGGGGTGCTGGACCCGCCCAGGTTTTGGTTTAGGAACTTTGGTGGCCAGGAAAAAAAATGTCGTCGGTGGGAAAACTGCTGGTTCCCTTCAGGGGAACGTGGTGAAAAGGCAGAGAGTGAAACGCTGTGGGGGAAATGATGCTTGTGTATATCTAATGAGAAGCTTTGTGGGGAAAATGATGCTTGTGTATATCTAATGAAAAGCTTTGAGCTCTGAGTTTTCAATGGGATGGTTTTGACTTCAGATAAGGGATTTTTTTTTGGTTGTTTTTTTAGAAATTATAAAAAAAAAAAATCGCTTGTTAGAAACACCCACCAAAGGCTCCCCATGTCTTATCACTGCAAAATAGGGAGCTAACCCAATCCTCCTCTCTGTCTCAGGATAGGTTTGATTAGAAACGTCAAAAAAATGCGGGACAAAAATGTGAATTTTTAATCCCATTTTAAAGGCCCTTTACCCATGCGTGAACTCTTCTTTTGAAGTGCTGCAGGCGGCTCTTCCCCACTCTGCCCCCAGAAATGCTGCCTTGGAGGGGGAGATGGCCTGTGAGCCCAAACAAAGGGGGGGTTTGCTGAACCCTTTGCATTGTGGCTGGATGCCAGAGCTCCCTGTGCTGAGCCAGGCTGGGCACTGGGACACGACCAGGAAATCCATTTACTGGGGTGCCAGGGGAATTGCTGGGGCTCTGGAGGTGGAGAGGGATGGTGGGGAGAGGGCACTGAGCCGTGTAAGGCTGATCTCAGGGTGTGAAAGTGGATTGCAGTGAATTTTCTTGCTGGTTTTTTTGTGTGCTGGAACAGCTTATAACATCCCTGTGAAAGGGGATGGGGAAGGAAACGAATTCCTGCCCCATGGATCACGCAGAGGATGCTTTTTGCACTCCTCTGCTCTGGGGATGGGGTTTCATGAGCCTGGGGCCTGTCTGAATGACTTCAGGAGCAGCTACAGGATGAGTTCAGCTCAAATACACCCTTTTCATGGGATGGTAGTCCTTGAGGACCATCTCAGCTTAAAATTGGTGCTCTGGGTTTCCTAGCACGAATCTAGGGAAGCAGGATGTGTGCTGGAAAAAAAATGGGAGAGTCAGTGGCTGTGTGGATAATTCCTTTCTCAAAATGCTGAGTCAGAGGTGCTGCTGCCAGAGGCTGGGGACCTGATGGCAATTCTGTCCCCTTGGTGGCACTGGGAGACAAGGGACAGCAAAATAAAAGCTTTGGGGAATTACAACATCAGGAAAACACGGACAAATGTGTTGCAGCTAAAGCTGCTGGGGGAAAAACAATTCCCTTTCCCTGTTTTCATCACAGGGGAAATTTCTGCCTTTTCCCTCTAACTGGAAAGCCGAAAATCAATACAGTTTTAGGCTTCTGGATGAGAAGTTTTTGGTTTTCAGTGTGTAGCTGATATAGCAGGGGGAAAGCTCACACCTGGGGAAAAAACCAGCCTGTTTTGGTGTTTAGCTCTGGAGCGGGGCAGCACCACGCAGGGAGAGGCAGCATTAACCCACTCATCCATCTCCATCAGGGCTGGGGGGACAAATGGAAGTGGCTGGGTCATCCTCCTCACTGCAGGCTGAGAGGGGGGAGCCAGGGAGGAGCCCCCAGGAGCAGAAAGGCTGCAGCTCTCTGGGGCAGGTACACTCGATAAATAACGAGTGATAAACCAGCCATCTCCACCAGGAAATCAATTAGATGTGGAGCCTTTGGGCTGGCTTTTCCCTTTTTTTTTCTTCCTCCCTTCCCCTCCTCTTCTCCATTTTCCAGGCAGGTGTCTAAGGTGGGGGTTGTGGGAGCAATTGCTTCTCGAGGCAGTTGCTTTGCTCTTCCCTCCCTTCACAGCTAAAGTGCAGCAAAGCCCACGGCTCTGGGGCTTTGTGCTTCTTTGACATTTCCCCATCCACTGGGAAGTTGGGGCTGGAGCTGGGGAGGTTGCTGGGGTCACCTGTTAGAGCTGTCTGCATCCCAGAGGAGGTGCATCAGCCTTGGAGTTGATCCCAACCAGCAGGACCCACAATGGGGCATTGGGGGTTTTCGGGCTCAGGATGAAGGAGAGGAGGGTTTGGAAGGCTGAGCTGTGATGCACTTGCTCTAAGTCTGGTTTTTGAGCTTGCTTAGAGATGAGAAAAGGCTGGGAAAGGGTTTAAATTCATCTCTGGTTGAGGAAAACCTCTGGGACTATGCTGAATGGGCAGCACAAGGGGTTTGGGAGCAGGAGACAGTTTGGGTCAGATGTGCCAGGGACTGGGGAGCTGCAGGTTTCCCCTTGACACAACAAAGCTTCCTTGTGGCCCATCAGCCCAGTCCTGGGTGCTACAGGTTCCCCAGGGAATTCCCCTTGCAGCCATGGCACTTGGGACCTCAGCTCCCATCCTTTCCCAGGAAAAGGCAATCCAGCTGCATTTTGGGAGCGATGCTGTAACCCCCTGTGCTCCTTCCCTGGCCCTTCTCCCCTCCTCACCTCATGTTTACAGGTGTTCCTGCCCTCCCAGTGGGGTCTCTCCCTCCTGCAATTACAGCATCCCCCCAAATTGCTCCCTGTCTGCAGCAGAGTCACCCAAACCCATGGAAGGTGAGCATTTATTTAGCTCCCTCAGCCTTAAAATTCCCAAACAGGTCCTGCTTATAATGACATGACTGAAGCTTTTACAATTAGCATGAGGTGTCTGAAATAGCTCCCTTTTTCTCTTTCCAGGCATTACAGATGTCACAGAGACCCAAAGCCCAGAGTTCATCACACCCTGAGAGCATTCACTTGTGCCTGGGATGAATTCAGAACCGTGGCAAACAGGTACTGGAAGTTCTTCCTTGCTCCTTCCACTTCCCTGACTTATTCTTTACACTTTACTGATTTTACTGAAGTTACAAAGTCTTTGAGAAATTTTTAACTTGTTGAAATAGTGATGAGTTGATTTATTTAGTTTGGGTTAAGGAGGAGTTACAGGTGGTGCTCCAGTTAGAGGTGCTGGTTTCAGGGACAGACCTTTAACAATGGAAATAAAATCCAGTTTGTGGAGGTGGAATAAATATTTAGATTATTTTTTTTCCCTTGTCAGGATAGAAAAAGCCAAATATTTGATGGGTCAGGCTTGATGGATTCAGCAGGGCTTGTGGGTATTTGGGAGAAGACCTGGGCAGGGTTTTGGAACTCAGAGTTGAGAGTGACTCAGATTTGAGACCAAATCTTTGTTGGTGTCCTCTTTGTCACTTGTCTTTCTTGGTGGTTTGTGACATGTTCGCCTTGTTCCTTGTTTAATTCCCCAAAAATCAAAACTTCCCAACCCTTTTCACTGCTGGTTGCACAGAGACTTGAGCATGGGAGGAAGAGATGGCTTTGGCTTGGCTAAGGAGGGCAGAGCTGCTTGGTTGGGTAACTGTCTTTGCAAAAATGGAGATGAATTAAAGAGATCAAACATCACCACGAAACTGAATTTCAGAAAGCTTTCTGCATTAGAAACAACAGAATATGTGGCGGCCTGGGCTTTAATGTCACATTTTTATAAGGGAAAAACCATTTGAATCAAAATATTTGCTCTTAAATAGCAACTTCACTCACTTGATTGTCAGCAAACCCAGTAATTTAAGAAATAACCACGGAGGGAAATGAAGCTGTGAGGGCAGGAAGCAGAGGATGCTGTCCTGCCAGTGCTGCCACTTGCTGGGGACCGAGCAGAGGACAGATTTCCTCGAGACCAGGTCCACATCACTGCCTAGAGGCTGGCAGAGGGAGAGACCTTGATATATCATCTGTCCCTTTGAGCAATCCGGGGTCAGCCAGGCAGGTCCATCCATCTTCTCTCTCAGAGAAGGAAAGGAGCGAATTCTCTGCGGTCTGGATTCCAGATGTCGTGGCAGTACCTGGGATGCTGAGTCTTATCAGAGCCCTCAGATCTGGAGAGCACCAGGCTCTCCTGATAACAGGAGGCAGCAGCAGCACAGACCTGTGTGGACAGACAGACCTGCCCCATCCTCCAGAGCATCATGGAAGGGATCAGTCCTTGCTCCTGGTGGAGTTGCCACCCCTCAGCCCAGCAGGCATAACCACACACGTTCCTTACCTGTTGCAAACATGCAGCATTATTGAAATGATTCCTGTGATGGAGGGAACTTCACACCATGGTCATTCAGACTCAGCTACCAAGAGATGCCTCAGCTGCTTTTAATTGTGTGGACATCCCCTGAGCTCCCAGATGCCAGGCTTAGGCTTATTACCCTGCAGGAACTTGTTAGGCTGTCAGCCCTAAATGTTCAAATATCCCAGGTGAACCACCTTCCATCTTCATTTAATTATATATCTATTCTCATGCATATATATCTAGTCTCACAGCTTGTAGGATAAAATAGATGGCTTGGAAAGGAATGGATGGAAGAGTGGGTTTACTTTGCCTTTTGTTCTCTAACCATCAGGCAGGGATTTTAAACCACTCGCAGACAAAAAGGTTCAGATTCAGTAACAGGGGGTTGTACATCTGCTGCTTGCATGTCTCATCCCTACAGGAGATGTGTTGAGCTGCTTAAACGTGTGGGTTTTTGCTCTGTTAACAAGTCTGGTGTTGGGAAAGGAAATGTCATCCTGGTTCATCATTTCAGGGTGGGGATAGAAAGGAGTCAGGAGCTCAGAACATCCCCTGGTTGGGGCAAAGTGGTATTTTTCACTCTCCTCTTCTGGAATTTATCAGGATTCTGCAATTAGCAGGAGGGAACTCTGCGGTTCTCTTCGAGCCAAAACCAAATGGAAATACTATCTTTAGAATGTCTTGGGCTGGGGTTTTTTTGTCTGCCTGCCCATGAGGTAATCTTTTAACACTTGCCTGCGTCGAGCGCCGTGTCTGCCGTCAGTCAGCCCGGTGTGGCCACAGCACTGTGCTGTAGCTCATGTTCAGCTCGTTGGGTCCCCAGGTCAGTCCCTGAGAAGGAAAGATAAGGCCATAAGTTATGTCTTTACCTCCTGGTTGTGTTTCCTGTTCACCCCAAACTAGCTGCAAACACTGAGGAAGACTTCTCTAGGGATTTCTTCCTGCTTGCCTGTGAGCAGAGACTCTGCCCAGGCTTGAGCATCCTTGCCAGTTCTGGAGGTGCCCCCAGCTCCTTTGGGGAGAAGGGGGGTTTGGGAGTCAAGCACACTTCTTTTAAGGCCTCTGTTGTGTGTTGCTCCCTCCAGCCCATCCTGTTTCAATCCCTCCAGCCCGACAATGTTGTTTCAGCAATCAGCTGCAAGACAAAACAGCTGGCCCCGCCAGCCGGCCTGCGGAGGTGTGGAAAGTCCGCTGGGGGATTAAGCTGGTCTTACCATCAGTCCTCACTTGTGAAAATACAACCTACTAAGTTTTCCTAGATGATGCAGTTTTCAATTGCTTTTGTTTGCTTTTCAGGCAGGTCTTAAATCAGGCTGTCAGTCAGCCTCCCTTCCTCCCCCCTCCTCGCCTCCGAGGCGGCTTCCAGGCGCTTGCTGGAGGACCTGTAATATCTTTCCTCCTGCCATTTATTTATGGGGTTTTCCCTTCCTGCCGGTAGGAAGGGAGGTGCCGTGTCTCACACAGTGAAGTGTGTGCTCTGCAGCTCATTCTGAGGAGCTCCCAGGTCGGGGTACCAGGCAGTGATGCTGTAAGGGGGCAAGGAGAGGACCAGGGGGACCCTGTGCTGGCGCTCAGTGTCTTTGCACTCTTCAGCTTTCTGCTTCATCATTTGTGATGCAACAGACTCAGGAGGGAGGGTGGGGAGACCATTACTGGTGTCTGACAAACCTCTCACCTCTCTCTTCACGCCTGTGATGGGGGATTTCCCATGAAGAGCCGGGGGAGAGGCTTTATCTGCGTTTCCTCCCCTCCCTCTCTGCCCTTGGCTGTCCCATCCATCTTCTTGGCTGCAAAAGGTATTTGCGCAGTGTTCCGAGGGTAGGGAAGAGCTGAGGGCTCGTTATAGATCATTGCTGGAGTTTCCTATCCCAGCCAAAAAGGGTGCCATGGATTTTGGAGGATGAAGTAGTGGCTGAGAGGTGGAGGAAGCAGCTCTGCAAGGTGCAAGCCTGTGAGTTCAGCGGGGCTCGGCCCCACACTCCATCCCACCAGGAGCATTTTTACATATCTTTAGGTGCTTGAATACAGTCCTGTCAACACATGGGAAGGGAGGTGGTCCTGTCTGTGTGTACACAGCAAATCCAACACATCCCAGGCAGAGACTGACTCTGCCTGACACACGGAGCGGGTCAGTGCCTCCAGGACGCAGCAGTCCCGCAGCAGACATAGCAGAGATCTGCTCCATGGGTGCTTAGTGGAGGATGGTCCAGGATTTCTGACCATCCACAGCAAGCCCTGATCCAGATCTCTGGGCATCAGGTTACTTCTCCTAGTCATGGTGCTCAAGTCCCACTGGAAGGGGCCAGAATCTCCAAAGACAAATTCTGGTCCAAATCTTATAACCAGCCATGGCAACGTCTCTTCCCCCCACCCCGGCCTCAGCGTTCCAGGTGTTTTCTTCCGCCTCTGTCTCATAACACAATACACAAAGGACAGGCCTCTTCCAGATATGGGAATCTGGGCGCCAAGTGCACTCCCAGCAGCCCACTAAATCCTGCCCCGCCATGTAATTTAATTCGCAGTGGTTGTGCCTCGAGGAAGGTGGGGGAGGCTGCTGGGTTTGAGTGTCACCTGGTTAATGAACGCACTGTGATACCTTTCTCCCGGTGCATCGGCAGCAAAAGCCAGGGAATGGAGGGGGTTTGATCAGCAGAGCTGGCTGAAGAAGCTGATTCCTCTGGCAGAGCTGCTGTGGCTGGTATAACACAGACCTGCTGTGCTGCTGGAGCTGGGATGACGTTTGCAGACGGGGCTTGCGGCTCTCCCCGAGCTCCCGGGGGAGCTCAGTGCTGAGCTGCTGGCAACTCTCAGCTCAGATAAGGAAGAAGGCAGAGAAAACCCAGGGCTTGTCTCATCCTGAAGGGGCTGAGGGCAAGTGACTGGGTTTTTGTGTGGTACAAGCAATGCAGACCAGTCCCTTCCTGGCAGAGAGATGTGTCCTCCTGCTTAACCTATAGAAAAATGCAAATCCTGGTCTAATGTGGCCCATTGTTGCTACAGATGTGCAGGGAATCATGCACCAATATTTTTTTTAGTGAAAAGTGTGGCTTTCTGGGCAAGGTACCCTAAAGCTGTTTGATGCCAGGGTAAGATTTGGGGGTGCTGTCATTCAGTGAGTGGTGGTCCTCCCTGGCTGGCTGCAGGGAAGCAGCGGTGCTTAGCACTGCAGGATGAAGGAAGGGGCTTCCCAGGCTTTTCTCCTGCTCTTGCTGGCTGATGTGAAAGTAGCTTGGACAACTGGAGAGCCCTGGAGAGCCACCATGCAGACATGTAGTACCTGCAAGAAGGGGGAGAAAGGGTGGCCTCTTTGACACAGCTAAATCCTAAGGAACTCATCACTCCGAGCCTTGAGCTGGTTTTACTCTCTATTTCAGCCAAGCCAGAGCAATGTTTTCATGTAGATAAGGTTTTGTTTTCTTTCTCTTCTTTGCATCTCCTCCCAAGCAGCCTGGAGGCACTTGGAGAAAGCTACACCTTCCAGTAACCCGGTGAGGTGAGAAGGACACAAATTCCTTGTCTTAATGTTATGCAGCCAACCATAGACCGGACTGCTTTTGTTCTGTGCAGCAGGAACAAAAAAGACCCAGACTGAAACATGGAAGTGTCTGTGCTGTTAAAGGGCCCATGGAAGGAGGGGAAATAGGTTTTCCCCTGGGCCAAAGCAAGTGAAGGACCAAAAATCCCTCGTCTCGCAACCCTGATGTGAAACCCAGGTTGGCTCCCCTGCACACATCTGCAGCACTGCTTCTTCCAGTGCCTCCAGGAGAAAACAAGGCAGCAACAAGCCTTCCCAGATGGTCTCCAGCACAGCATGGTGCAAAGGCCTCAGGTGCTTGGCAGAGGAGGAAGGCAGGCTGGGATGCACAGCGTGGCTTGAAAGCCTTTGAGGGGTGCCCTGGATGGGAATTGCATTGTTGCCCTGCTTAGCAGCATTGCTTGAATAGCTTCATCCCCAGCAGCTTGAGGAGGGGTTTATCCAATTTCCAAGCTCCCCAGGGATGTGGCTCACTCAGCTGTCTCAGCTCGAGGAAGGAAAAGCATCTGGCTGGTGTCAGAGCTGTTTGTGGCTGATGGAGCAACGAGGCATCGCTGCACTGTGCTTTGAACCTCGAGCTGCTGCAGCCAGGACCTCCTGGACTCCTTCAGAGTCTGTTTGCTCTTGGTCTGTGCCCCCAGGACATCTCCCAGCCACTGCTGCTGGGCAAGGAGAAGGGATTCAAAGGAAGTCCTTCAGGATCTGGTGATGGGAATGACAGGAGATCATGGCACTCCCTCCTCTGTCTCCTTTGCATCTTGACCCCGGGGTTTTGAAGATGCCCATCCTGCATCCTCAGTGCATCCCTGCAGAGACAGGAGTGAGCTATGGAACATCAGACCAAGATCATAAGAGTTCATCAGCCTGACAGCAAGGAAAAGCATTCCACCCTCTCCCAGGGCTCCCAGAGGAAGATGGATATCTGCATGTCCATTTCTAGACACTTCCCTCCTGGCATTAGTGAAGCCCTGGCTGATGTTTGTAACTGCAAGAGGGGTTTTTTTTGGCCTGTTTCATCCTTTCCTCTTGCAGACTAGAAAGCAGAAGAGCTGATTGGTACCCTTGCAAAGCTGCTGGATTCATTAACTTGGGAAACTCTGCTCTGGAGTCTTTACATGTGAGCTTGGCTGTGGTTAAAATAGGAACATCTCAAGGATAAAAAGCATTCCTCAAGGAACCCCAAAATACCTGCTGTGGGATGCCAGAGGGTGAATGTTTTAGCAGAACTCCTCCTCTTTCCATGCACCAGCCTCCCTGGGAAACTTTTTCAACCTGATAAAGAAGAAATTAAATAATGGCACAGGTTTTATAATTTGATCAGGATTAGCCCAGCCAGGAGCATCCAAAGCCAGCAGCATTCCTCAGGGGAATTCTGGTGGGGACAGCTGGAGGCAAACCAGGCTGTGATATGTTCTACAGACAGGACTGCTGTCCTGCTCACTGGAGCAGATCTTGCAAGGGGATTTTAGAGCAACTGAAAGCAGAGCTGGCTGGGAGTTTTTTTTGATAAAGCATGTGTTGGAATTTCTTGGTCAGATGAAACTTTTCATAGCTGTGTGTGTTGCCTGCCAAAGCTGAAGCTGGGGATGGTTTCCTTCATCAGTAGTGAGAGAAAATGGGGATGCAGGAGGAGCAAGGGCTTTGTGCAGGTGTGCCCAGGCTGAGTGTTGGCTTCAGCTTTCTGCAGCAGCCAGAAGCACAAGGCATGGCAGCCACTGACACCAGGGGTGTTGGACCTCCTTGCCCACCCTTGCAAGACCCCTGATGCGGTGCCAGGACCCCCCATGTGCTGCTTGTTGGTGTGTCCTCAGTGGTGTGACCCTGCCAGGGCCTCTTGTTCTGTGAGTGGTGTCTCAGATGGAATAATTTGGGTTAGAAGGGACACTTTAAGGTTATCTAGTCCAACCCCCTGCCATAGGCAGGACACCTTCAACTAGACCCGTTGCTCAGAGCCCCATCCAACCTGGCTTGAATGTTTCCAGGGATGGAATGAGCTGCCAATGGGAATTGTTCCCTCAAACTCTTGAGCCCAAGTCAAGCAACGGCCCAAACTCCCTCAGCTCTGCCTTTGCCTTTCTCTTTTCAGTGCTCACAGAAAAACTTTGGAGGCAGCCCCTCCTGTGTGGTGGGAAATAAGGAAGTTTTGGGAATGTCCCTTTTGGGCAGCCGAGCAGTGCTCCTGCTGCTCCAGGCACAGCGAGAGAGGCTGTGCTGGGGGAGCTCCTTCCAGCTGCTCCTCCAGCATAAATCTGACCCAATTCATTGGACACTGCCTGCTGAAAAGGCAGTAAATCACCAAAAACCCCAGTCAGAACTGGCTCTGGTGTGTTTTATGGTGGAATTAGAATAATGAACGAGGAGCTGGCTGTTTGTGTTAGTTTTGGCTGGCGAGCTGTAGGAAAAGCCTGGTGTTGAACCTGGTGATAAACTCTCCACACCAGTGGGCTCTGAGGTTGGAAACAACTTTTTAGAGCCTCGAGGGTGAGAGGCTGGCACAGCACAAGCTGAATGAACAGTAGGGCTTAGATAAGAGGCATGGACATGTTTTGGGGCAGGACAAGACCTCGGTGCTGGAGGGTCTCTCCAAAGCTTGGACACCTGAAGTCTTCTCCTTGGGGTTGGCCTCCACACCACATGCTTGAGGAGCAAAGTGAGTTAGCCAAGCCTGCAAGTATCCAGCTCTTTCCAGGCTCTGACTAGCTCACTTATACCTCACTTGGATGCTTTGGGATGACTCCACACCTTGTGGCAGGTCACCCGTCATCGGTCCTTGGCAGGTTTTTTTTCCCAGCTTTTCTCCAATACTCTTAGTTGAGCTCATCTGTGTAAAATGGGCTTCGTGCTCTGAATCTGCCAGGGCTGCAGGAACTGGAGTGAACTTTGCTGTGATTTTCTCCAAGCTTTAATGTGGATTTGGATGGTTCATGATGGAGCCAGTCCAGTTTTCCTCTGACTGGAAAACCTGATGAGTGGTTGGTTAATGGGACACAGTCCAGCTTAATGGATGGATGGGAAGCATATCTATGTTAGTATTAATAATCCAATAATGCAGTTATAATGCATTATCCAGAATCCAGACAAACTGCAGCAAATTCCCTTTTTTCTTGAGCACTCCAGGCAGCCCCTCTGAGGGGCATTGCCTCCCTTTGCTGAATCCAGGTTTTCATTTCCTGGTGGTCCTTTTTGCCCTCTGGTGACTGCTGCTGCTTCACTCAGAGTGGGACCCTCTTTTCACCAAGATTTAGGACCTTTCTGTCACAATCCTTTACCAGCAAACACCAACCAGACACACCCAAATCTTAATGATCCCACAGCTTTACCAGTGGCCAAAACTTGGCAGTGCTCATGGTCTCAGTTTTGCTTCAACAGTTGATTTTCTTCTCCCCAAGGGCAGGAATCCAGTAGAGGATCCCAGCCCGCCTGGCCTTGTCATTGTTCATCTCTTTGGGGGTTTTTTATTTTTATTTTCGAACTTTACATTCTAAAATTGTCAAAAGAGAGAGGTTTCATCATGGAAATTACTCAAGAGTTGCACAGAAGTCTGGTGAGCTATGAAATGCAATTTGCAGATGGAGCCTCCCTGTTGGCACGTGTTGCTTGGGCAGCTTGAAGGCTTTGTGGAGGGGCTGCTAAAGTGCTGATCTCAAAGCATCCTCTGTCTGAATTCCAACTACAAAATGTACAGAGGGAGGAGATCTGTACACAATTTTCCACCCTGCTGCATCTTCTGCAAGTGATCACATGTGAAGAGTCCAAGCTCGGACTTTTGCAGCAGCGATCACAAGATCTAAGAAGGTTCTCTCCCAACCCATGACATGACTCTGGCCTTTGCATGCCCATTTTGTGCCCAGAAGCATAAGGAATGTCCCATCTCAGTTCACCTCTCTCCTCCATCCCTTGCCTGTCATCCCCAGACAGCAAAATGCCCCAAGGGGTGGATCCAGACTCGGGTGGTGACCACTGCAGAGGGCTGGGGATGAGCTCTGTCCCTGCAGCTCCAAATGCAGCTGAGCTTTGCCAGTCAGGACTTTTTGCCATCTTCTAAGCTGCTTTGGCATGAAACTGTGCATCTGCTTGCCTGGCAGGAGGAGCAGGGCTTGGAGGGAGAACAACACGCAGGGTTCCCTTTGTGTCCGGTGGTGCCACCCCGAAACGTGGGGCTCTCCCCACAGCCACCACCCACCACTGCACTCACAGTGTCCTTCTGTGCCCCTTTTCCTCCTTCCCTATCACCCTCTGAACCCGACCACACTCAGTTCAAGTTTATCCTGGGCTTATTTTTGGGCTGGATCAGCCTCCCCCGAGGCCGGGACCGCAGCCGCCTCCTGGCGAAGTGGCTCGCTCAGGGGCAGCCTTTATCTCTTTGAAGATTAGGGGGCTTTAACATGTCTTTAAAGTGAATTTCTCCCCCCCCCTCCTCTGTTTTATTATGATAATTGATGACCAGCAAACTTTTCTTTTCCTTTATCTCTTAAATATGTTTCTTTACCCTTAAAAATGCAATATTTCTTTTAACTCAGAATATGGATGGGTCTGTGCGTAGCAGGGCTGCCTTGGAATCATCTGTCAATTTGATCGTGTAAAGCCTCTGTTTTCAGCTGGCATCCAGTGCAGATTTCAAAGCTGTGACTCACCCCTTCTTGCAGAGTTAGGAGTGAAAGGGAAGGTAAAATTTAAAAAAAAAAAAATTATAAAAAAATTAAAATACACATTTTTCAAGTGGTTAATTGCTGAGTTTTATTTTTGAGGGCTCTGTATCAGGAAGGATTAAAAGCACTGTGGGATTTCAGCAGTGAGGACTACAGAATGAATGGTTGTCCCTGGAAAAAGTAGGTTGGGAGAAATGAAATGATTGTAAATGAAGTTGGAAGGCCAAAATGCAATTTATTTTTTTTAAAAAAAGGGTAAGGCAGGAAAGGGGAATGATTTTATACATAGTCAAAACATTGCACTTATGTATAATGTAGATA
This sequence comes from Manacus vitellinus, assembly GCF_001715985.3. Taxonomy (NCBI): domain Eukaryota; kingdom Metazoa; phylum Chordata; class Aves; order Passeriformes; family Pipridae; genus Manacus; species Manacus vitellinus. The sequence continues at coordinate 2,355,433 of NW_021940671.1, read as the reverse complement.
TATTCACGTAGCAAATGCTTGGAACTGGAACTGCCTTTTCCCTCCATGCATGTCATATAAACAGCTAAAACAACTCCCCTTCCAGACAGATCTGCTGAGCAGAAAAACAGCGATTTCCTCTGAAAATGTGAAATGCCTTTTCCTTTTAAGCAAAATTTCCCCCCGTTTTGTGTAATTTCACCAAAAAGATCATCCCAATGCCGTTTTTATCAGCGGGATCACAGCCTGACATAGCACCCAAGTGGGAACCAGGGTGTGTCTTCTGGGCCTGATCACCCAGACCAGGGTGGCCCAGGGCTCTGAAGCCCAGGGGGTGACAGGGCTCTGTGCTCCTGCCACCGGAGGCTTCTGTTACAGGATCCCAGGCTTTAAGCGAGACAACTCTACAAATAGTGTCGAAGGAAAACGGGTGCAGCAGCTCAGTGTTTCCTCTGTTGTCAGATATTTTTATGACACCTTATCATGTGCACCTTAAACCCACGTGTAGAGAGAGCAGGCATTAAAAATGAACGTCTGTGGCTGCCTGAGGAGCGCTGTGCTGTCTCGGGGTCAGTGGCAGGTGCTGCCCGTGGCCAGGGTGTTTCCTAAGGGCAGTTCCTGCTCTGAGTCCAGCAGGGCTTGTCGTGCTGTAGGGTGACAGTGCCAGTTTCTGCCCCCACTTATTCTAAAACATCCCAGTCCAGGCTGGGGTGAGCCCAACTCCCTGCAGGCTTTGGGAGGTGGAGATGGGGTGATGCTGCTGGTGAGTGTGTGGTGTGGGTCCTGTGGATGTCCATGCATCCAGTGTGTTAAGGTGCTGCCACTGGGAGCACATAGAACCCACCAAGTCAGAGTCATCTCATGGTTAAATCACAGAATTCTGGAATGGTTTGGGTTGGAAAGGACCTTAAAGTCCATCTCATTCCACCCCCTCCTTCTGTGGGCAGGGGCACCTTCCACTAGACCAGGTTGCTCAGAGCCCCATCCAACCTGGCCTTGAACAGTTCCAGGGGTGGGACAAAACACCTATAACACACCCAAAGACCCCAGAGAGGCTGCATGGGGCAGCAGAGCCGTGGTGGAGCTGTGTGCCAGGAGGTGGGTGGGTCACAGAAGCTCTCAGAGCACAAGTTACCTTTGCAGCTTTACAACACTTCTACCTGTGCTGTAGGGGAGCCTGGGAGGAGCTCATGTTACTTCCCAGTGAGCTGATCAAGTATGTTTTCTATCATTCTGTCTCCAGGCTTGGTGCTTCATTCCTTCATAAGGTTGGAAAAGACCTCTAAGACCATCATGTCCAACTGTGGATAATCTTGGCACTTACCAAGCTGGGCTTGGTGTGATCTCTGTTGCAACATCAGCTGGAACACACCACAGTCTTAAACCAAAATTTGCAAGCAGCTACTGATGGAAAACATGATGTCAAACACTGAAGAAGAACTGGGATTGTTCAACCCTTGCAGTCAAGAGTGGCAGGGCAACGAAGTGCCCAGAGAACAGAGCCCACGTGTGTCCTATCTCATCTACTGAATTTACTTTTCCTTGCACCAGCCAGCATCTGCAACTGTTCTTTTCCTCAAGCACAATGTTTTCCCAAGCATTTTGCAAACTGGTGCTTCCAGCCTCTCTTCTGGATCAGTCTGGGAAGTGTTACCAGCTCTGCTGGGTCTCCTGACCAGCTCTGCTGGGTCTTCAGCCCAGCATTACCTTGTGAAATGGGCCACATCCATCTTCCCTTTGTCGTTTCAGTGCCAAAGGCTGTTTGCTCCAAACTTGTTTAACACCAAGCTCCACTTGAAAGTGGCTTCAGTGTTTTCTCAGCCTCTGAAGACCAACAGCTGGTCACCAGAAACATGTGTCAGGGGCTCTTACACCATCTGAATGTGGCCTAGAGCAGCTGAGAGCTCGAAATCAGCGCTTCCAAAAACCTCATCGTTCATCAAGTGGTTTTGTTGGGCAACCCAAAGCAGAGTAGAAGGTGTGAGGTGGGGAGTGAAGGTTGGAAGGAGATGGTGGGGCAGACAGAGAAGTAGGAAGCCATTGACTGCCTTCATCTCCAGAAATACCAGCTGTTTATCCCAGACCATTCCAGAGTTAAGGGTGTTCTCCTGGGGTCAGAGTCTGAGAAGAGGAGCTTTGTGGTGACTCCACTTTCTCTGACTGCTACCAGCAAGAGATAGAGAACTGTCTGTGCTGGTGTGGTCCTCCAGGGCTTGGTGCTCCTGCACACATCCACCTACTCCTGGGAAAGGTGACAAAGGTGGAAGGCAGTTTTAAAAGCAGAGCTTGGGTCAGAGCTGCTGAAAAGCTCTGGTGAAATATCCTTGACCAGCCAGGTCCCCCCTGCTATTGGGGGGCTTTTGAGGGCACCTCCAGCGGTAGCAACTGGCCCAGGCTGGATCTGAGCCTGTGAAATAAGGGATAAAAAGCTGGATTGCAGGTCTGGGGAGCCCACCCAGGGCCCTACAGCCGGCCAAGCACCAGGCATGAGGATGGATACACAGGCCATGGAAAGACCTCATCCAGAGTATATTTGGTTTGTCTTGTGTGACACAGAGAACCTGAGTTATTATTTGATCCTGCTCTGAGTAATAACCAGATAAATGGGCCTGCGGATTTCCAAATAAACACTTTAATAAATGATGGGTGAATTAAAGGAGAGCTGCTCCCCCCACCCCTCCCCTGCTCCCAATATTAATGTTCAAATGAAGGCAGGCAGTGTCTAACAGAGCCTCGTGTACTGTAAATACATTTCTTGCACTGTCACATATAAACACTGGAGAGACGGAGATCAAAAGGTCTCGCTGTGCAGAGCAGAGCCGTGTGATGAAGTGAACATGTTGCTTTGTGGCTGGGGTGGGGTGATGGGACGCCTGAGAATAACAGACTGGCTGGAGACGTAGGAGCCCAGAAGGCCTGGGGGGCCTCAAAGGGGAAAAAAAAAAAAATCCCCACTAGCAGCAGGAAAAATAAATAATTCCGTTATCTCTGATGAATTTCTGCCTTTGATCTAGTTTTTCCTCTCCCTCGTGCTGCCTTTTCGTTCCCTCTTCTCCCCCCCCTTACTCGTAGCTCCCTCCTCCCCTCCCCAGCTCCCCCTCGGACACTTTTTTCCCCCCTTCCCCTCTCTCTCGCCGTTTGATTTATCCCACGGAGCCTGACGGGCGCTGATGAATGGGCAGAGCTCGTCTGCCCGTAGCCCTGCCCCGGCGTCTGCCAGGACATCCCCGGCTTCTTTTCATTCCTGGAAACCCGGTGTCCCGCCGGGCAGCCTCGGGCAATATATTTGCTTCGCGGGTTGTGCTTTCCTCGGCTGCCTGGGGAAGATGCTTCCCTGCCTCCCCACGCACACACACACACACACAAAGCCCAGCCTGCCCCATCCCGGGGTTATTTAGCTTAACCTTGACAGCTGCTAAATAATTGGGTGTTTCTTCCACAGCCAGTACCTCCTCGCTGAGCCAGGGGAGGCCACATGGGTGCCTCTGATATTTCCCTGCAGCGTTGCCAACAGAAAAAAAATAACGAAGGTGGGTTTTTGGAAGCAGAGCAGAGTGTGGTGGAAGTGGTCTGAGTTGGGACAGTGGCAAAGGAGGGGGAACAGCCCGTTGAGGGGGATGATCAGGGAGCTGTGGTGGGTTTCCTCCTCTTCCTCTGAGCTTGCTGAGCCTCTGGGGTGACCCTTGCAAGGAGAGGAGAGAAGAGTAACACCAAAACGTTGTTTGTCTGCAGCTTAGCTCAGCTTTGAAATTCAGGTCCTAGAAAAGCCCAAGCCATGGCAAAAGTCAGCCCAAGTGAGTGACTCAGGGAACTGTCAGTGCCCAGGTGATGTCTTTTTAAAAACCTGCCTTTTTTGTCTCTCCATGCTCGATAACACCATAAAAATCCATCAAAACCACACCAGGGGCCTTTTGTAAACCACCAGCCTTTCTCTGCACCTACAAAGCCTACGGAATTTTGTTGCTCAAGCTGGAAGAAGATACCACAAGATGGTGTGTAACAACCCTCCTGGAGCCATCCCTCCTGCTCCAGCTGTTCTCCCCTGTCCCACTCCTCTGCTGGCAGTGGACAGACCCCTGGCTTGATGCATCAACTGTTTCCTATGACTTGAAGCCAAAATTCACACAGTAGCTTGACCATTAAATTCTTAAAAAGTCCATTAAAAAAAAAAAAGCCTCATAATTCTGCTTTGACATCTCCTGTCTCCCAGCCCAGCTGGCTCAAACTCTTACTTCTATATCACATTTAATATTAACAATTTCCATAAAAATCCCTGTGAAATACGTGATATTTCTGTCTGATTCAAGCTCACAGATCCAGCCCAGCTCCTTGAGCAGATTTTCCCTTCCTCTCTATTTCTTTATGCCTGCAGTGCTGTTCTGGTTGATCATTCTTATTTTCCATCCCCTGGAGATGTCTAAATAATGGCAGCTTCCACCTCTGGGCTCCTTGGCCCTGAGTGAACTTATTCTTTTCCTTAACTTAAAAATTGATGAGTCATATTTGAAGCTGTTTACATTGATAGAGAGTCCTGGTTTCTCCTGTAACCTGTTCACTGATCCACTTCCTTCTTCAAAATCCTCTGTCCTCTAATCATTTTCTTGATGTAATTTCCTATTTTTGTTCCAAGTGAAACTCAGTTTTTGCATGTAAGAATTTTAAGGGGTTTTGTACAGTCAACAAGCTCGTGAGAACCTGCTGGCAAGGAAATACCTCCAGACTTCTTATCCTCACTAAAATGTCCACAACCCTTGAAAAGTTCTATATAAACAGTGTCTTAAATCCCTAAAATCAGCCCCATCCATCACGCTGAGCATGGTGCAACCCACCATGCAGGGCGTTCCTGCCCTCAACACTCCCAGCAAGGATGAAGAACTGGCAGCAAAAAGCACAGAGAGAAGAAATAACCCTGATAAAGTCTCAGAGTGGGTCAGAGGCAGAGCTGGGAGGGGAAACTGGGTCTTTCCAAGCCTGTTTTTCTTCTCCTAACCCATTTTGGTGCCCATTTTGTGTAACTAATTTTACCTTTGTGTATGGAACAAATCAGGAGCTGCCCCACATCCCAGAGGGGCTTTGGGGGGCTGCAGGATGAACAGTAGCAAACACAGCGCCAGGGGAGGTCACCCCCAGCCCCTGGGCTGGGCTGCAGGACAGGCAGCTCCCAGGGATCATCCAGATGTGGTTTGAAGACATCCAGAGATGGCAAATCCATCACTTCCCACGGGGAGCTGTGCCAGCGTTAATCTCCCTCCCTTAAACACCCGGGGCTCGGTTCTGCTTGGAATTTGCAGGGCTTCAGCTTTTCATTTGTCCTGCAGCTCTCCTTGCAGAAGCACAGACCCCTCCCTGGCCAGACACCCTGGTGAAGGGCTCAGCCAGCCTTTCTGGGGCGTTTATTAATTCAGTTTTTTTCTGTACTCAATAAGAAACTCTGTTCTCCCGTAATCATCTCCTTTTATTAATAAGGAATAAACAATTGTGTTTCTGTTATAAATAAATAGATATATTTCCTCATGCACGGATAGGAATTTTTACACTTTCAAAACAATGTTTTGATTTAAATAGATTTTTTTTCTTTTCCCCTCTAGATTTCCCTAAAATGATCATTTGCAAAGAACAACCAACAGTCATTGATCAGTAAGGGGCCCTTGTGTTTCTGTAACATCTTTTTGTTCTTTGGGTTTCATTTGTCTGTGCTGCTGCCATGTATTATTCTGTATTAGAGATGATAAATACTACATCATTTAAGGAAAATACTTTTTAAATATGATTTTATTTCCAACCAGGCACCACAGACCAAGTGTAGGGCTCCACACAGCAGAGGAACAAGTAAGACAACCTTCACTCTGATTTTAAAAAAGAATGGGATGTCCTGATCAGCACAGCTGGTAAACACCCAGGAGGGAAGGAGAGAAGGTTAATTAGCTGGACAACCTGCCAGTAATTAGAGAAAGGGCAGGACTTTCCCTCCCTGGGGTGGTAAATCCTATATAAGCCCCGGCACAGGAAGACCTGTTGTGATGCTGGTGGTGTTTGGGAGGTGGCAAAGTGAGGATTTCCCTGGGGTAGGTGGAATTTTTTTAACTAGGGAGAAGGGTGGGAAGGTGATGTTTGCTTGTTTGTGTTATTTTGGAGGTGGAAAATGTTCTGCCCCAAGTGCTGCTGGTGTTTGGGGAGCAGAGTTTGGGGGGCTATCCTGCTGTGCAGATGTGGCTGCAGGCAAATGCTCTGGTGTGGACCAAGGGACAGGGTTAAGTCATCCCCTGTCCTCTAAAAATAATTACATTGAGTACCTGCATCAGACAGAAACTATTTTGTTCTTTTTAAAGGCTCCTCTTCCAGTGGGGGCAGTTTTGGAGCTAACACACAACATCAGGTGGATGATCTTTAAAAATCCTCAGAGCCTCAAGCTCGGGGCTTGGCTGTTTCCAGAAGTGAAAGTAGGAAGGGGACATGGAGGTGTCGAGTCCTTGGTCTGGGGAATTTATTCTCTCTTTGTCCTAAAATGAGGTGGATAAACAGCTTCCAGGTGGTCTTACTGGAGAAATGAGGCCACTTCTCTGCTGGACTGGAGTTAACTAAGGAGAGGTGAGGGCTCTCACATGAGCCTGGTGTAGATCATGCTCTGATTGAGGGGTGTCCAAGCCCTGCTGGGGAGAAGGGGTGATGAACACCAGGCTGAAGGCTTGTGCATTCCCTCCCAGCCTTCAGAGCCCTATTGGTTTTGGGGAAAGCCCTCAAATGGTTTGGATGAAGCAGTCCTTGGTGAGCAGAACACTTGGAGTGAGCAACAGGAGGGAAAAATGCTGTCTGTTCTATAAAAAAAAGTCCCCTGCTGCAGATTTCTTGGCAAGTTACTTCAAATGTATTGAAAGGTCCATTAAAAAAAACAAACAAACAAACAAAAAAAACCCCTTGCAATTCTGTTTTGCCATCTCCTCTCTCCCAGTCTATCCGGTTGAAACTTTTGCTTCTGTATCACCTTAAATATTAACTATTTCCATAACCCCCCCTGTGAAATACACAACGTTTCTCTGTGATTCAAGCCCACAGACCCAACAAAGCTCCTTGTGCAGGTTTTCCCCCAAGGTTTTTGCTCTGCACTTTAACTCTCTGCGTTTGACTGAGGGTTTGCTGCCTCTGCTCCTCAGTTTCCACCCCGTGCTGCTCACCCTGCCGACGGAGGGGACGGCTCTGGGAGATGCTGGGGACCAGCTGAGCAGGCTGGAGCTCACCTCCCAGCACAGGGAGCTGGTTGTAGCAGCAACCTGAGGAGGAGGCCGTTGGTCAAACGTTTCTGGAGGACCCAGGATCGTGTGCACTTTGCTGAGTGACTCCCAGAAACAGCCCGGGCTGCGGCCGCTCGGCCATCGCGCCGTCGCCTTATCTCTACCCCGAACATCAGAGAGCTGATCTTGCTCCTGAGGCCAGGACCTGACAGCCTTGTACATTAGCACGTTTTTAAAGTGATGTCCACTTTTGAAATAGTACCTGTCCCGAGAGTGGTCACTTCATTTGACAAATGCCAGCGATGACAGCTGGACGCCACTTTACAAACTCCAGCCTTCTGCCTGCCCTGGGAGGGAGGAGAGCTGGGTTCCCCTTTGCTGTGTCGAGATGTTTGGGTGCAGTGCCCTCTCTGAGCCCACAGCCAAGGTCTGTTTGGACCTTGGAAATGGGCTGTTCCCCCGGGATGTGTGCCTGGAACCCAGCAGCAGCACAGTGCTTGGAGCACCATAAAACAGAGCAGCTGAAGGCAGTGAGCAGGTCGATGGGGATTTCCCAAAAGGACAGTGGGGATTTGTCACCCTCTAATGCCTACCCAGAGCAAGGGGTGAAGCCAGGCAGAAAAAACACTCATCTCCTCACTGCAGGAAGGTTTGGGCTGAAAATTTCTGGATGAGGTTCCTGAACAATTTGGCTGTGCCAGCGCCTGGCTCAAAAGCTGTTTTGCCCTGGAGAGCCCTTGCTCTGGTGGCCAAAGGGACCTGCCTGACTCACTGGGGTTGCTGTAGGAGTCTGGGCAAGAGCAGGCAGAGAGACCTGAGGCTCCTGGTGACCACAAAGCTGGACAAGGGAGGCAGAGGAGAATTCCCTCCCTGCTCTGCTAAGCCTAGAAATTTCTCTTGTTCTGTTGCTGGAGCACTGCTGGGCTGTACAAGTCCCCCCCGAAACCTGCATGGGACAACATGACTGAAGTGACAAATGAAGAAAGCTGGGAAACACCAGAATTTGAGTGACTTGATTAATTTTCTGCCTTTTACTTAAATAGGAGGTTAAATACATCATTTCCTTGGATTGTGGTACCCTGCTGAGGATTTCTGGCAGGGGCCTGAGGATTGTGTTGCTGTGGTTCTTGAGTGATGTTTGTGTTGCACTTAATGTGAATGGGTGACTCACAGCCTTTATATGTGAAGGGTGGGGGGAGCAGCTGGGATGTTTTGGCCACTTGCCTGTGCTGTTGGATGCCCACCCACTGCTGGAAAACTGAATTTTCAGCCCTATAATTCAATAGGAATAATAGGTGGGGAGGAGCAGACAGAGCACATGGGAGGGCAGGGCACAAGCAGAGTTCAGTGAGGTCTTTACCATCTTCTGTGGCTCAGTGAAGCATCCCCAGATTTCCCATATTATTCCCATATTCCCAGCAGGGTTTCCTAGAGAGCAGAGTGTGCATGTGGGCAGTACAGTGAGTAAGAGCTCTGGGAATGTGCTCTGGGAAAAACCAGCTTTGCTGCTTGAGCCCAAAGTCCTTCAGTCCAACATGCCATGCACACAGGGGTGTGTTTGGGTCACTGTGGCTCCCTGGCAGTGCCCTGGTGGGCATTGGACACCTCAGGGCAGGCAGTGAGTCCTCCAGAAACCCCTGAGCCTGGTAAAATTTTCAGAGTGAGGCAGAGAAAATGTATTTTGAGAAGCTCTGGCATAGGTGAACTCTTTTCCTGCTGATGGATAGAGGAAAATGCTCTAAGTGCTCTTCAGGTGTCCCCCTGGCCAGTGTCTCTGCCCTGAGTTAATGTGTTGGTTTTCTTCTCTCCCTTAACTCTGTGGGTCTCCCTCACTTTGTCCCACCTCCCTGTGTTCTTCCACACTGCTTCCCCTGCACAGCATCTCCTCTGCCAGCCCTCCCTCTCTCCCCTTAACATAAATGCTCATGGAAACCTAGAATATCCCAGGTTAGAAGGGACACACAATGATCATCAAGTCAAACTCCTGGTCCTGCCCTGGACAATCCCAAGAATCCCACCATGTGCCTGTTGGACAGGGGTGGCCTGGGTGGACCAGCTGTGTGGAGAACTGGGACCTTGCAGAAGGGTGGTTGTCTCTCCTCTTAATTGCCACAGGGAAGTGCTCCAGGCTCATTTGTGCTCCTAGTCAAGGGGATCCTCAGCAATTTGTTCCCAGCTCATCAGCTTTTTGGCAGTTGTGGGCTGGGGATGGAAATCAGATGAATTTTTTTCTCCCTTGACTGGCTCTTAGATGTTTTCCCCAACCCCCAGCTCAGTGTGTCCTGGCCATCCCTCCATCTCTTGGTGCCCATGTCTTGATAGGGGTGACCTTCCTGTGCAGCTGCCATCTGTCCCCACCTGCCTCCCTCCAACTCCACCAAGACCCAAATTATGATGTCAAACTTGAACACTTAGGGACAACTGGCACAGCCCAAGCTGAGCCTGCAATTTCCTGGCTCATAAAAATATGAGCTTCCTTCAGGCTCAGGTCTCTGCCAGGTCATACTGCTCTGAATCCCACACCACTTCCCCAAGGCCCCCCACCCCCCAAAATATTTCGTGACACCAGCCATGAGCTAGACTTTTTTTTTTTTTTTTTTTTTTTTTTTTTTGTTCCATATGTTGGAGACTCATGGAAAAATGCACTGGAGAAATCCCCTTAGCGAGGGAGTGAAAAGCCCCCGAGTTTACAGGGTGTTGCAAATAATCTGAGGCAAAACAAATGTTTAAGGCTGCCTCGACTGCCAATTTTGAGTACGTTGTTTTAAATGCACAAAAACAGGCCAAGGGGCAGCAGTTAATGGGCCAGTAATTTTCTTCTTTTCTAGACACCCCAGAGCAACTAATATCAAATATTCCTTGGGAAAGGAATCAAGTGTGGGGGCCTTTTTACTTAACATATCAAAAGGTATCATTGACTCTCCCTCGGAGCTGCTGCTCCTTCCAGCGAGGGGCTTTTTTTACAAGCAATAACCTGTTTGGGAAGCAGAGCAGTGAAGCCACACAGCCCAGTTTGCAGCTTATTGTTGGTGCTGGCTTTTATAAGACACTGTGGGGGCTCACAACAGACCTGCTTTTTGTAACCCAGTCCATTAAACAGCACAACCTGAGCTAAACAGCAGCGGGGGACGGAGCCCCCGGGGACCCTCCCGAGCCGACCCCTCTGCTTCTGTAATAAACTCAGCAGCATCCCACTTAGGGCTGGAGCAGCAAAGAGCCTGTACAGAGAGGCTAATGTGCTGCTGCAGGGAAGGTCAAGTGTGAAAAGACCCAGGGTTGGGATTTTCCAAGAGGTTTGGGTTGTTGCTGCAAGATTAGTTGGCCAAAACGCCGCTGGTCCTTGCGGGTTTGTTGCTGGTGGTGTGTCAAGCCCTGGGTAAGGCACTTCAGGATCCTTGCTGAGAAGGTTTCTCTCATCAGGATCTTGGGGGTGTTACAGTGGTCTGCAGCCCAGGAGATGTGGCAGGGACAGGACCTGAGGGAATGGCACAGGGCTAAGCTGGGGAGGTTTAAGCTGGGTATCGGGAAGGGGTTCTTCCCCCAGAGGGTGGTTGGGCACTGAACAGGCTCCCCAGGGAAGTGGTCACAGCCCCAAGACTTCCAGAGTTCAAGAAGCTTTTGGACAACGTTCTCAGGTGTGTGGTGGGATTTTTGGGGCTCTTGGGCACACCTCTTGGTCCTGGTTCAGTCTTCACCAGATGGGCTTTGGCCCCAAGGCAAAGCCAGTGACTCTTTGGAAGAGCAGCAGCTGTTATGGGAAAGCTGCAGCTCTTTGGGATACTGGAGAAAAGTGTGTTTTGGAAGAGTTCAGGGAGGAGGAGGAGAAAATACCTTCTTTGGGAGGTGGGGGGGTCATGTGCTTGCTGGCTGGGCAGGGCCCACAGCTGGCAGCATGGGACACCTCTGTGACTGGTCTCTGCAGACTCTGGTGGGCAGTGCTTGGGGACATCAGCTGAGGGATGTCCCAAGCTGGAGAGGGCAACCAGCCCTTATTTGAACCTCTCAAACCTTTCTGAGCATTCAGTTGGTTTCATTGTCTTGTGTCAGGGTGTTCTCCAGCTGGATTACAGACTGAAAGGGAAAAATCTTTCATGTATAAAATCTGCCAACTGAGCAGCACCTCGAGGTCCTTCTCTTGCACTGTCAGAAGAGGAGAGAGGATGTCCCATCTGCTCTCTCTGCCCAGAGCCTGGCTGCTCACCCCATCCTGACATGGGGCTGTTGGCAGTGGATGAAGAGCAGGAGCAGCTTTGGGCAGAAATGTAACCTTGCAACCTGGACACCTAAGGAGGGTTTGAGTTCCCTGCCTGAATGCTGAGCTGCAAAACCAAAATCAGTGTTCTGTGAGATGGGAAATAACCCTCTGGCATCCCAGCCTTATCTGCTCTTTCCTGCCCATCTATTTTTGCCATGGAAAAGGGAGAGAAAAGGGGATTATACATTTGCTTTTCACAGCCCCCAACTGCTCTGCCTGCGTGCGAAGGGCACAGGCACTCTCTGCCTTATTCCCTTTCTGGATCTGCTGGTGTTTTCTCAAGGAATAGCCATCTGGAGCACTTAAATCCTTCCCTCACCTCCAGCCCATCCCCTCTCAGGCAGCAGGATGGAAATCCTGCAGTGCCCAGCCTGCTGCGTGCAGGGCTCAGAGATCTTTTGGCTGCAGCAAAACTCAGGGTGGACTTAAAGTGTGGGGTGAAAAAAACCCAAACCAACCAATAATTTTCACATTAAATTTGGCCTGACCGACCCCCCTGGTGTCCTTTCTCTGCAGGGGCTGCCCTTGGTCTTCAGCTGCTGTCACTTGCTGTCACTTGAGCAGAGCATCTTCATGTCATCTGAGGAGGCTGTGGGCATCAAGGAGAGACCTGTGTCTGCTTGTCCTTCCCCCAGTGCTTTCAGTGTTTTGCTGTGAAGTTTTAACCTGTTGACAGGTTGTTTTCTCTCTACCAGGGCTGGGGGAGGAAAAGAAATTGCTACAAAATGCTCAAGGTCTGTGGGGTAACAGCAAGGTTGGCACAGGTTGCAGTTTCCACCAGTATTTTTAGTTGGGAAAAACAGAGATCTGGCAATCTGGGAATTTTTTGGGAGCATATTCTGGCATATTATTACTTTAGAAAAGTGAATTTCTCCTTGAACCCAAACTGTTCACCTCTGTAATTGCAGAACAGCCCTGTCATTTGTTTTGGAACAATCTTTCCTTTAAATTTTATTTAATCTTTGATTTTGAGGGTCTCACTCAAATTGATTGAATGACTTTGGAGCAAAATATCTTGATGAGTCAGTGCTTTAAACAAATTTCCAATTGATTTACTTGCAAACCCAGGGTGTTCTGTTGTGAATCGGGACAATTCTACTCAAATCCCCTCTGTGATAATTCAGCTACATGTTTTTGTGCACAGATACCTACTATTGCCTCAACCCTGGAGGTGTTCAAGGCCAGGCTGGATGGGACTTGGAGCCACCTGGGCTAGTGGAAGGTGTCCCTGTCCATGGCAGGGGGGTTGGAATAAGAAAATCTTTAAGGTCCCTTCCAACCCAAACCACCCTGTGATTCTATTGCACTCCCGAGCCAGAAAAAGTTTGTTATTATGAGTTTGAAAGCAATTTAGTCTGCTTATTTCTGGCCTAAAAAGTCTGGGTTGCAGGTCTCTGGATGGATGAAAACTTAAGGAGGAATAATTCCGGTTCATTAAGGGGTTCAGGACTGGGACAGGGACTTCGTGGGCTGGACCCACGAAGCATTCCGTGGTCCAGCACCGATCACTGGGGGATGCTGCGCCCGGGGGGTTTCCATGGGGACGGGAAGATACCGAGTTTGAGATGTGGTTTGGTCGCCTCTGATGTCGCTGGGGTGGCGGTAGCGTGGCCGGATCCCCCCAGAGGGGCCGGGGGAGCTCCCGGGGGATGCCCCAGCCCGTCCCGGGCCGGCAGCGCTGCGGGAGCTCTCGGGGGGCTCGGGGCGAAGGGGGCGGGTGACACCTGGTGGCAGCGGCTCCTCGCAGGGGCTGTGTCCCCACAGCAGAGGCTACTCGGCCATTCCGGCTCAAATCCCGGAGTCTGGGGCGGGGAGAGCTCCTCCAGCCCCCCAAACATTCCCTGGGAGTTTGGCTGCCGTCCGAAGCGCCCGCACAGCTCGAACTCTGCCAGGGTGTGCGGGTGCAGCTGGGGGCCAGGAAGCCCCGGTGCTCGGCAGGAGGATAAATTCCCCAGTTTTCCCCCCTTAGGCCAATCAGGAAGTGAAAGTTTCAGCTGTGGATGGGTTTTTCTGGGTTCATGCCGTGATGGGGACACGGGGGGCTCAGTTCACTCTGCCCTGATCCTGCCCAGTGGACTTAAAACCTGATGGAGGGTCTGTAATCCAACCTGAACTCACTGCTGTGAGATGCCAGGGAAGCCAGGAATATCAGGGGCTGGAAACCTTAGAAAGCAGAGGGCTGTCTGTCAGGGGATGTTAAACAGCAGGGCTTGGAGAAAACTTGGGATGTCCCTGGACCACTGGCAGCTGAGGCTGTAAATCCATGCACATGGGGCTGCCTTGCCTGACTGCCTGATGCTGGCTGCTGCGAGGAGGAGGATGCTGAGCCAGCTGGGTGTCCAGACTGGCCCCTTCCTGCTGTGTTTTATGCACTTTGTGTCTTTTGGGAATCTGCTTCAGTCCCAGATGTTGAGATAGAACATGAGGGCAGAGCTCTGAGAATTCATCACACCCTGAACTGCACCCAGAGCCTGTTCCTGTGCTCCGGTGTGGGGAGGAGGCACAAGCACCCTGCTTTCTTGGGAGATGGGGAGGTTTTACAGTGTTTGGCTCTTTAGGCTGCTCATTCTGTGCAGGAGAAGGTTAATCCCTGGACAGGGATGATGGCTGGGACTGTGCTACTGCTGAGCACCTTGGAGATGTTCTTATTCCCCTTGCTCTCCTTATGCCCTGGCTCTCAGCACCCTCCTGCCACTGTCCTGGTCCCCAGGAGTGACAGGAATCCACCTCCCCTGAGCTGCTGTGGGAGCAGCCTCGACCTTTGCAGTCAGTAATGCCTGGTGCATCCATCCCTCCAGCTGCAGAGCAACTCCAGCAGCAATCAAGGACTAAAGTGGCCCTGGGGGTTTTGGTACCTGTAGGTCACTGGGCTCCTGCTCTTTGGCTCAGACATCCCTTCCCTGGCTGCCAGCAGCATGAAGCAGGGTCCATCTCCTGCTCTCTGTGTGTATTTTTGGCGGTACAAGGTCCCTGCTTTGAGTCCCCATGGCTTTTTGGGGTGGGAGTTTCTTGGTTCATACAGATCCCTGTGGAAGCAGGACTTGGAGTGCAGCTGGGATTTTGTATATGATGAGGGGACTGTAGGTGTGGATACTTCAATGCTGCAAATAATAAAGTGGATTTGTGGTGCTGTGGGGAAGGAAACATGGAGTGAGACCCTATTTTGGGGGTTGTGGTTCTGCTCCCCCCTCATGAGCCAATATTGGAGGGGGCAGGTGCTCCCCACAGAGGCTTTTGAGAGCTCCTCTTTAGGCAGCTGAGTTGATGGAGGGTTAATGATTCAAGAAGGATGGAAAGGTTTAACCCTACCGTGCCTCAGCCACCATTTTTCTGGTTGGGTGGGCAGGAGGCTTAAAATGCCACTTTGGCTGGCAGAAAGATGGGGGCCAGGGGAAGGGTGAAGGGAAAAAAAAGGCTTTTACTTCCAAAAATAACTCTGGAACAAAATGAAGAGGTCAGAGGGCGAGCAGGAAAACGGAGAAGTGCCTTCCCCAGGGTGCAGCATCCCTGTTCTCATCCTCTGAGTACCTGAGGAAGGAAAGCTTGGCTGTATTAAAGGCAGTCCCCTGCTGCAGAGCTAAAACGAGCTGTGGCACGGCGAGCACTGGCACATGTGAGAGCAGACAGGTGATGATGGCACAGGGGCATCTCACTGCCCTTCCTCCACTGCCTGGTTGGAGTTGAGCCTCCCCCAGGTCCCCCTCTCAACAAACTCTTCTCTTCTGTGCAGTCAGAGCTGGGATCCAGCGGGACATGGCCACGGTGGCATCGCTGTGATGGTCATGGCACCTCTCATTGCCTGCCTCTCTGGATCTTGTGTGGTGATGCTGCAGCTGCTCCCCAAGCCCAGGACTCCCATGACACTGGCATGGGGCAGGAGGGGACACTGAGGGGCTCCTCTGGTCCCTTACCCACGTGTGTGCTGGTCCACACCCGTGGGTGTCTGTCTGGAGATGAAGTTGGGATTACCCAGAGGGTGGAAACATTTGTGGGGTTTCACCAGGCTCTGCCTGCACTGGAGGGAAGATCAGCAGAGAGGGAGAAAGGACTGGGGTCTGCTGTGCATGAACCCAAGCAGAGGCATGAGGACATGTGACAGCTGGGGACCCATGTCCAGGCCCCCTTTGCAGAGCAGGATTTGATCTGGATAAAGGGAGATCCTGGGACCATGTTGGTGGAGGAGCTCTGGCTGGAAGTGTTACAGGTGGGGAAGGAGGAACCTGCTGCTCTGGTGGCTTTTATTTTTTCCCCACCCCACTTGTTCTAAACACCAGTTTCCCACCCTTACACTGAGCTCAGGGCTTCGTGAAGAAGATGTTTCCTCTAACATCTTGGCACTGAGCTGGTCAGAGGGAGCAATCCATGAGCTGGCAGCTTTTCAGCACCAGGACACAGGGAAATCCTGTAGCCAAGTGGGAAAAAATCAGAATAACACCCCAAAGGGTGTCTGCTGACCAAAAGAGACCATCCTGCAGCATCCCTGCAGGGCTCTGTGGCCTCATTACCCAGGGCAAGGTGAGCACAGGGGCTGTCCTTGCTCCCTGGGCCCAGCACCCATCCCTGAACCCAGCACCATCCCTGCTCCATGTGAGGGGTTTCCCTGTGGGTCCCAGTGCTTCATGCTACAAAGTCCTCCTCCTGTGCACTGAGCTGTCCCCCCAAAACAGGGATTTACAAAAGGAGATGATGGAGGGAGCATTTTTTACAGCAAGTGTTGGTTGTGCATTTAACCACCAGTGGTGGCCAGTGTGCCAGGAAATGCTGCTCTTCCTTCCCTTCCCAGAGCTGGGAGATGATAAACACTGGGGTCTGCCTCCATTCAGCTGTGATCCATCAAGGCAGGGGGGGGACTGGCCCCAGAGAGCGGGTGAAGGGAGGTCAGTGATTGTGTAAACAGGCACTTTAGAGTTCACCCCGAGCTGGTATTACTGTAATTCATTAGAGGTGTCAGCCTGCTTTGTAGTTCCTTGCTTGGAGAACCCCTTGCCTGGCAGCTTCCAACATCCAGCTTTGCCAGCAGGAAAATAAACCTTGGGAGATGGCTTTGCAGGAGGCAAAGTTGCAGTTGCAGCATCACCCTTAAAAAAAAAAGAAAAAAAAGGATTTGGAATCTCTGTGTTTCCAGGCCAGGATCTATTGCAGTAACAGGGGCTGCTCCTCTGCTGGGGGCCCTGGGGTTGAAGAGCATTTTGCTCCTGCCAGAGTGAGGTGTAATGTAGTGCCTGTCCAGGCAGAGCAAACTCACTGCTGGAATTGTGGAATTTGGTTAGGGGAGGAGTTGGGGCTGAATTCTTATACTGAGTGTGCAAATCTTCTGATAGGATTCCCGTGTTTCTCTGATATTTAATACCTCAGGTTTGCATGATTTCAGGCACTAATGTGTTGCCCTAATGAGGGTTTCTCCTGTACTGGGGCACCTGCTGCTGGAGTCCTCTTTGCTCCCAGCAAATCCATGCTAAGGGAGATGCAACGTGATGCCCACTGCTGAAATTACAGAATTGGCTTAGAAAAAGCTGTGAGGGCACTAAAAGCAGTTTGGGTTGTGCCTCTAGAGAAGGGATGGACACTTTGGATGGGGGGGGAGGAAGGAACAACCCTGGATGCAGTGGGACTGTCATCACTCGTGGTCTTTGCATCAAGCTCTGCTCAGTGAGGAGGGTGAGCTGCAAGGCACAGCACCTTGTTTTGGCAACAGGACAAGGGGAAATGGCCTCAGGTTGGATATTAGGAAAAAATTCTCCACTGGAAGAGTGGTTAAGTGTTTGAACAGGCTGCTGTTTGAACTGCAGGGAAGTGGTGGAGGCGCCATCCCTCTAAGTATTCAAAAAACAGACAGACTTTGCCATATGTTGAGTGGGCACGGTGGTACTCAGCTGAGGGCTGGACTTGATCTTGAAGGCCTTTTCTCACCTTAATTGTTCCATTCTTCCAAACAAATTACTATTAACCCAGGTGACAATTTCCATTTCTTCCTTATCTGCCTCCTCCATGCCACAACCTGCTCTAATCCTATCTCTCCACTCGCCAAGCCCACTACAGAGTGCTGCATTCCCAAATGATTCCAGCCTCTCCTGCCCTGCTGCCAAGGGAGTGAGTGTGTGCTGGCAGGGGAAACAGGCTTGTCACTGACCCACCTCTGATGCCTTAGTGCTGGAATGAGAAAACAAGTGTGGGCTCCCAGCTCTGTAGTCACTAATAAACCATCTGGCTTTGCTTGTTTTAATTGTGTGGTGCCCTGATGAGGGTCAGCGAGGAGAGAGGGTGCCCTACATTCTCACCCGTGGCATTTGGTCAGGAATAATTGTGCTGATCCCAGCACTGGGGCCTTTGATTCCCGGCCAAGGGAGGCAGGTGCTTTCAATATTCCCCTTGCTAAGCCTCTCCGATGGGGAAAAGTGTTTGCAAGATGCATGTGGTGGAGGAGGGAGCTCAGCCCGGGTAGGTGGCAAGTCCTTGGTGGGGGCTGCCCCGTGGCCTCGTGTCACAGCCGTCCCTCGTCGTGCCGTGCCCTTGCCGTGCTGCCTGTCCCTGTGTGCGGCTCTCCCGAGGTGTCAGAGGTGGCCTGTCACCCTGTGCTGCCTCAGAGCAGCTTCAGCAGTGCCCAGTGCTCTGCCCTCCCTTCCCACTGCTGTCTGTCCCTCGCTGCTCTCCTGAATTCTCCCTCCATCCATGCCCAGGCGTCAGCTCTGGTTAGTCCGTTTGGGGTGGGATGAAGGAGCTGCATCCCTGCACCGAGGGCTGTTCCTGCAGCTCAGGAAGCCTCTGGCCACCTCCATCCCCTTCACAAAAGTGAGGGTCCTTGGGTTACCCCCGGTGCTGGAGCCCAAACAGCCCAGCAATGGCAAAGGGAGGCTGTGGTTGCACCCTGGCTGTGTCACCAGGCTTTCTCCTGTGCCTCTGTTTCCCTCTCTGTTCTTTGATTTTCAGCTTCCAAGTGCTGAGGTGCAGAACTTTGTTCAGACCTGGATGTAGAGGGGGGCTGTGGATCTTGGTTTGTTGCCAAGTGGGGGAAAAGAGCTTTTTGTGGTCTGTGGGATATTTTGGCAGGTGAATCCTTTGGGCTGGGTGTTGTCTGACATGACAGTGTCTGTGGGGATGCAGCAGTGCTGATCAGGCCATCCCTCCTGCCTTACTGCCACTTACTGGGATCTCATTTTTGTGGCAAATCTTCCCAAGGGGTCTTCCAAGTGAGATTTACTCACTTCATGGGGATATCCAGCACCTCCTGGCCCCACATCCTGTGGGTCTGGCACAGGGTATTGCCTGGGTATGGCATCGCCCTGTCCCAGCAGGGCAGAGCTGGGGTTGGATTATTCATTCCCCAGCTGCCATCCATCCTGGTCTGAGTGGAATGTCTACAGCTGGGGGGGCTCAGCTTGGAGAAAAGGGGGCTCAGAGGGGACCTTCTTGCTCTCTACAACTCCCTCACAGGAGGGTGGAGCCAAGTAGGGGTCAGGTTCTGCTCGCAGGTGACCAATGACCGGACGAGAGGAAACAGCCCCAAGCTACACCAGGGGAGATTTAGATTGGATATTTTTTGGAAAATTTCTTCATGGAAAGTGTTTTCAAGCCCTGGCACAGCTGCCCAGGGCAGTGGTGGAGTTCCCATCCCTGGAGAGATTCAAAAGACATGAAGGTGTGGCACTGAAGGACATGATTTAGTGGTGGGCTTGGAAGTGCTGGTTAGTGGTTGGATCTGATGGCTTGGAGGTCTCTTCCAACCTAAATGATCCTGTAATCTCAGCCATTCCCACTTGCTGTGGCAGCCCCTCCAGCTCACTGTGGAGGCAGTCAGCAGCATCCCAGCACAGAGCATCACCGCTCTGGAGCAACCTTGAGCTGCTGGTCTGTTCCCACAGCTCCCTGCCTCCCAATTCCCAAGCTCTGTGCCAGCCCCATCAGCTCTTAAGCCCAAAACTCTCCACCCACACCAAAAAAAGATAAAAAAATAAAGGCTCATCCCTGCTGGCTTCCCAGCCCGGTGCAGGAGCAGACATCTTCATGTCTTTATTTTCCCAGGGATTGCTGATAAATCCTGTCTCCATAACCCCGGCCTTGATTGACTCATTATCAGGCAACGCACGGCGAGGAAGCGACCTGTGACCCCACCTGGGGACAGGGGGTGACCCTGACGGAGCCGCCCTTATCGGCTTTAAAAGCTTCCCTTTTTAACATGACAGAGGAGCCTTGGCCAAGCCAAGCAGTGCCTGAATAGCCATGGAGTAGAGGAGGGTGTGGGCGGGTGCAGGTACGTGGGGTGGGATTATTCCTGCTGGCTGAGGTTGGGAAGAGCCTCTGCTGGGGTGAAAGCTGGGATGTGGTTCCCATTGGAAGAGCCAAGTATCGTGGTGGAGTGGGGCTGGTTGTAGCTCAGGGGGGCTGAGCTTGCCTGAGTCCACCTGCTCCTCCAGACAGGCTTCCCACTGGGATTATCAGGAGAAAGCCCAGCAGGAGATAAGAGTGTCTGTGGGGGAAGGTGACATGGGACAGGCTTGCCATCAGGGCCCAGCCCACACATGGGGCTGCCCTACATGCTGCCACCCACACACCTGGGATGGACAGGGGCTGGGAGCTGTGTCCCTGCTGTCCCCGAGCCCTGAGTGTCTGTCAGGAGGGGCTAATTTGTCTTCCCTTTTCCTCCCAGCTGTTTTTATAGCAACTGACCTTTCAACCCTCAGCTCATCTTTTCGGAGGCGATAAAAGTCTTGGGGCATCACTGACCCGCTTTTCCTTCAGCTCCCTCTCCGAGGGGAAGGTGCAGGAGCTGCAGGGTTTGGAGCTGGGATGGCAGAGATGCTGGCAGGGCTGCTCAGCATGTAGGAGTGGGGATGAAATCACTGAGGGCAAAAGAAGAGCTGAAAATGCCACCGCTTGCCTTGCTGCAGGGAGGGTAACACCCTGCTCAGGATGGGGCAGACGGGAGCAGCTCTGCTGCCCTCCACCCTGGGTCAGGGCATGGATCACTCCCTTCCACGGGCTGAGGGCTGCCCTGCCCGTGGGGGTCGCTGATCCAACCCCCCCAGCTCCCCAGCAGGGATTAGCTGGGATGGGTTTCTGCCAAGTCCCGGCTGTCACTGTGTTCCCACCTTTGATCAGGAGTCGGCATTCCTGAAGTGCTCCATCTCCCACATGTTGTGCTGATCAAAGGCAGCTGTTGCCTGGACCCTCCCCTGAGTCCATTTACACACATGCACACACCCCCAAAAATACAGAAATAAAGGGAACTGAAGGTGGTGGGGGGGTGATGGATGGGGGAGAGACTGGGAAAGGGGCAGCAGCAGGAAAATCCCTCTCCCTGGTCTCCTCATGGAGGGTCCCATCCACACCCATCAGAAGGGCTGCCATGGGCCTAAAGAGAGATCTGAAGGGTGACTTGGGGCAGCTTGGGAAGAAGTTGGACCTTATCTGTCACCTGGAGGAACCTGTCCCTGGTGGGTGACAGCAGTAGACTGGGCTGGATGCAGCTGTGGCAGAGACAGCCAGCATCTCCCATGGCTTTAGGTGGGAGACTGGATTGACCTTTCCTTGAAGTCCACTCCAATCTCAGCAGTCTGTGTGTGCTCAGTACCAAGGTCCCTGCAGTCCCCTCTGCTGGGGACAGATGTTACTGGAGACACGTGGGCTGGTGTGATGGGCAGAGTGATGCCATGAGGGGTTTGACCTCACAGCCCATCTGCAGCTCTGCCAGCCACCAGCATCTGCTGCTTCAAAGGGAGAGGAGAAAGGTCTGAGACCTGCTCTGGTGGTGGCTCCTCTCCAAGGCAAGTGTGGTCCCATTAACAATGTTTTGGCAGATGATTTATTGTTCATTCACAGGATTTAACTCTGCTCCCCAGCTCCTGTAATGCAAAGGACTTGGATTATCTGGGGTGCCAAGACTTTCCTGAGTCCTCCTTGCTGGCTCCTTGTGCTCAATGAGATGGGGAAAATCTCCCCAGCCCTTCCTCGTCCTCACATTCATCTGCTGTTACTCAGCATTACAGTTTAGCTGTGGGGCTTTGAAAAAACACAGTGTCCACCCAAAAACTGCAGATAAACAGAGGGTAGAGAGCAGGATCACGGGACACACCTGCAGACTGAGACAGCAGGTTCAGGGGAGGGTTGGTCTGGTTGAAAGCCAAACTGTGCTACCCATGGTGACATGCAGCAATCACACCCCCAGGCAAGGACAATAGTGTCCTGTCCCTCTAGCAGAGCAGAGGGTCCAGCAGGCCAGGCTGGGCAGAGTCCAGGGGAGGGGATGAAGGCCTTCAGAAGGGCAGTTTGTCCTCCTCCTCCCTGGCCCCATCCTGTTGTGCAGCACACCGTAGGGGCAGGTGTATCAGGCAATGAGTTTCCAAGCACCAACTGTGTCATTAAAGGCAGCCTTTTATCTCCTTCAGCATTGTCAGGACAATTGGCTTATACAAGGAGAGTTCAGCTGTCTCCTCTCCCAAAATCTAATGTCTCTGGCAGCAAAACTGAGGAGGTTCAGGCAGCATTTCCAATAGTGCTGTTAAAACAATGTTACCCACTTGAGCAGGGTGCCTTGGAGGGGTGTCAGCACACAAAAACCAGGTGGTGAGTGCTGCTGGGTCACGTTCATCCCTGTCCTCACTGGTACCTGTGTGTTAATTCAATCAGCAGAAGGTCCTCAGCCAGGTTACAGCCCTCTGCAGTAATTCCCTGAGGCTGAATTTTGCTCATTACCCAGGGAAGGACTTAAGGTCTGAGTGCCAAGGAAACCAAGCACCTCCAGTGTTTACTGCCATGGAGGACTGTGGTACACTCAGAACCCCCACAGCCCCCAAACCTGCTCAGCAGCATCTTATGAGCACCAGGAGAGCTGCCTGGAGTGAGGGATCCTGTCCCAGTGAAGGTGACCCTGCCTCAGATGGATCTTACCTTCCCTGTTCACCTTCCCCAGTGTCCAGCAGTGGCCAAGGCACTCCTGATCAGACAGGCATGAAGGGCACCCCGGGGCTGTGCTCGTCCTTCCCAGGCAGGGCTGGGCCAGGGATGGCAGCACCAGCCTCCAGCCCAGGGATGTCCAGGGCACGACACCACATCACAGCAGCTGCTCTGGCTCAGGGCCACAGCTCTGGCTGCCTGGGGTGGCACAAGTGGCACCTGGAGAAGTTGGGGGGAAACCTCTGGTGCCCCTTTGGACAGCACAGAGGCCGTAGAGTAAGAGCAACATCTCTCCAGACACCGCAGCAGACTTTGCTCTGACCTCTGCCTTCTCATACCTGGAGGCAGACAGGATCTGCAGCAGCTCCTTCCTTTCTCTCCTTCTCAGCAGCACTTTAACCCCGGTGCACTCACGACCCGGAGCACAATGTCAGGGCCCCTTTGCCCCTCCGCCCACACCTGCCTCTCCCCACTGACACACGGCCCTGACACCACGGTCCCTTGCCCTAACCCTGCTTTCCAAAGTTCATTTCCCTGGCTGCAGGCAGCCCATAATACCATTTTACAGCCAGGTGACCCCTGCTCTTTGGTGCTGTGCCAGCCCCTGTCCGGCCAGTTGAGGGGCCGGGCACGTAACGCGCTCCGACAGCTCGGCTGGAGGGAGCTCACGGAGGGACCACGGCTTCCCCTCCCTCCAGTGTGGGGCTGACAGAGCCATGGGGGCTCCTCTCTGCCCGGCATGGCAGGGGGGATTTGCAGGAGTGAGGGAGAAGGGACATCACTCAGACCCTGCCACCAGCCCTTGGACACCCCAACACGGAGCCAACTGGAGGGGCAGGAGCAAACCTGGTGCCCTCTCCGGGCAGCACCCCGGCTGTGGGTTGATGTGCCACCTTTGCTGGGCACATCACCTCCCTGTTACCCTCTGCCTCCTGCTGCTACAAGCCAGTTCAGGGAAAAAAAACAACTGGGCACAGTCCTTTTCCTTTCACTTCCCCACCCAGCTCCTACCCAACCGTCTGCATCCATCCCATCCACTGCCGGGAACACCTCGCCAGGAACAGGTCCAGCACACAGTGACCCTGGGACAGGAGTTTCTCACACTGGCATCACCAAGGACAATATTTTCCATGGGGAAAAGCATCCCAAACAATGCATTTGGACTCTTTCCCTGCCTCTGCTTTGGAGCACGGGCTGTGTGACCTGCACCCAGTGACCCACCCAAGCTGGCTCTACAATGCCCGGTCCATCCCCTGCCTATGCTCTGTGCCAGCAGCAAAAGGGTTACAGATGATTTTCAGGACAGATATTTAGGTACTGGGAGCTGCTTTCCAAAACCTTGTCAGAACCTTCTCAAGACAGGGCCTCAGTTTCTCTCTTGTCTGCCCAGGGCTGGGGTCTCAGAGCAGAGGGTGCCTGCCTTGGGGAAGGACCTTCCGTGGTGCAGCAGAGCCACCAGCTGAAGGAGCAACTCTTGTCTCTCTGATCCCCTTAAAATCTCCAGTTTTTCAGAGAAAGGATGTTCTAAATCTCACATTTGTAAACTTAAAACCTTGACCCACCCTGGGGACCAGAACCAAATCTGAAGTCAGTGTGTATGTAAAGCTTGTGCTTCTGTACTGAATCTTTGCATCTGGGCAGGGATAAATTTGCTGTTTTCAAAGAGGTGAGATTAGTAAAGCTGAGCATCTCCATGGACTTTGCAAAACCCATGTCCCTGCATGGGCACTGAGGTTTTCCTGTTGGGATCAAGAACCCAGGTGCCTGGCTCAGTTAGGCACTGCTCTCCCAAGCTTCCCAGGAGAACTGGCTCTTTCTGATCCCAGGTATCCTTAGGGGTCGCAGCTGCAGCAGTTGAGCACTGGGCCAGGCTCTCACCTGGGGCAAATCATCCCCAATTGCAGAAAATTTCCATATTAGGAGGGAAATTGCAGCCTCAAGTGCAGCTGTGGCTGAGGACTCATGGGAAGCAGGATGGATGGACACAGCCAGGATCAATCCCTGTCCTGGCAGTGCCGGGCAGGAGCAGGAACAGACAAGGTCAGTGCTGTCTCCAGCGTGGGCAGGAGCTGGGCACTGCTGCTGGCTGCACACAGTAGGTGAGGAGGAGATGGGGAGGGAGAGAGGGGGACAAGTGTCTTGGAGAGGACAGGGATGACAAGGGCAAGGTCTGGAAGCGTTAGTGATGGTGAGAGTGTCCTGTCAGTGCCAGCCTTCATCCCAAGTGACATCCCTGACAGCCCGGCCAAGGACGAGGCAGGAGCAGAGGGCACAGGGGGGAGGGAGAGGAAGGAGCCGTGTCCCTGTGCTGTGACACCTCACAGAGACTCCTTTGAAGGGCAGGTGAAGGGGCACAGGAGCCCCCTGGGAGCCCCCAGTTGGGGCTGTGGGGGTAGAGGGGTTTGTGCTGAGCACTTTCCCTTTGAGCAGGGCACTGGATGACATTCCCAGCACCATCCCACCCTCTCCTGCTTCCCATGCACTGAGCCTGGCCATTGTCCCTGCTCTTCCCACCTGGAAAATAAATGCAAGTGTTTTTCTTGCTGCTCTCCTGAGGAGAGAGCACTGGCTCAGGCTGGAATCTGCAGTTAACCATCCTACATTCCAGTCCCACCAGGACACTGGGACGTAGCAGTGGTGTGGCTGGGTCAGGGCTGTCTCCCCCAGAGAGCTCTCTGCCCTGTGTTCCCTGATGCTCTGAGCCTTTGGGATAGGCTCAGCCAGCTGAACTGGACTCAAAGGGGCATTAGGACATGGCATGGGGGGAGTGGAAAAGCTCCATGCTGGGGGGGCTTGATCTGGGGTAACTCCAGTGTGGAGCCAAACTGGGCAGGGAAACAGTGAGATCTGTGCTGGAGCTGAGAGATGCCCTGAGGATCTTCCTCTGGGAATAAAGGTGTAAAGTCAGATTTTGGGTCCAGGTTACTTGTAGTGCCTTGTGTAAGATGGACAGAGCTGGGCTGAGGGGCTGTGAGCAGGAGGGGATGTTTGAAGGTGAACAGTCCTGCTTCCCCAAGGTATGCTCACCCTCCAGCAATGGATCATGGAATCGTAGAATATCCTGAGTTGGAAGGGGCCCACAAGGATCATCCAGTCCAACTCCTGGCCCTGCACAGACACCCCAAAAATCTCACCCTGTCCAAACACTCCTTGAGCTCTGGCAGCCTTGGGGTCATGCCCACTGCCCTGGGGAGCCTGTTCAGTGCCCAACCACCATCTGGGAGAAGAACCTTTTCCTGAAATCCAAATTAAACCTCCCCTGACACAACTCCAGCTGTTCCCTGGGTCCTGTCCC